>NW_015506213.1:341725-365344 GCF_001515645.1 Sinocyclocheilus grahami | reverse complement strand
ATAGGCAGCGAGCTGTAACCGAAGCTGGGGTTCCAGCCCCTGTCTGTAGGTGGTCAGTAGCACTCTCTCATTCCATCCACTCGCCGCAGCGAGAGTCCTAAATTTCAGTGAGTATTCAGCAATTGACATGGTCCCCTGTTGTAAGTGACAGAGTTGCTCTCCCACAGCGGCATCTCCGTCTGTCCTTCCAAACACCTCGCGAAAATGCACCAGGAAGTTCTGCAGATCGTGAATGACGGAGCTGGCCTGAGTCCAGATCGTTTCCGCCCATTGCAGTGCAGGTCCTGTTAGCAGGGAGATAATAAATGCAATTTTAGAGGTGTCACTGGGATATGAATGTGGTTGCATCTTAAAGGTGAGATTGCACTGGAGGAGAAACCCGTTGCACTCCTCCACCGAACCAGAGTAGGGCGCCGGTCGGGCCATGGGACTAGCGATGATGGTAGGCGAAGAAGTGCTGGTTGGGATGGAAGAGGTGATGGGTGGTGATGGCGGCGGTGCCGGTGGATCAAACATGGCAGGGCGGGTCTGTTTGTTTCACCATCAAAACGTTTATTTAAAAGAATGCAAATGGTTCCCTGCCCGATGAAGCTTTCCTTGAGAGCGGTTTTGTACGGCTATGTTTACAGACAAGCTCCTTAAGTTGTCCCCTCTAGCTGGAATGGGCAATAATGGAACTGTTCTCAATTTTGTCATCAGAGAATTAAATGGCTTCTTTTTGAAGTGTGTATTTCTGAGAATGAGGAATGGGCTTGTGACTATGTTTTTGGTGCAGAGATTTGCATAAAAGCCCCTAAGTCTGCTAAGTTTTGAGCGGATTGTGGCTGGAGTGGAGTTAGAATGTGAGACAAAATGAATGCCTCGGGGGAGAAGGTGAGCCTCCGTATGTCTGGGTATGAAGGAGTAAATCCGACTTGGTTGGTAAACAGAGGCTCTGGGGACTGCTTTGCTTTCGCATGTGCACTACTGAGGAAAAGATGCGGCCCTCTGTGATTCTAATTGAGTAAACCGGCACACCAAAACGCCAATAAATCATATGCTGGCACGTTTGTGTTTTAAAGGAAAAGATGAAAACGAAGAGACGCTCTGTTTAGTGTGAGTGGGACCTGCACGGCACGTCATCAGCATGTTCTCATAAACTGTCTTTTAAATGGACCAAAAATCGTCCATATATGCCATAGCAATAGACTCCATGAATTAAGAAACATATAGGAGAAAGCAGGGCTAGTTATCACACTTTCACTCTGTTGAATGCTTCTCAGCATTTGTTTTTGAAAGTCAATTTCTCTGAAGGCACATACTTTGACTACAAAAAATGTTTTGAACTTTTCCACCATTAGTGCCCAGGAAATACGATGCAGTACACCAAGCACAATAGCACGGCATGCTGCCACACTATACGGGGTTGCTGCCTGCTGTTAAACATCCTATATTAAGCTTTTCAGCTGCTGTAAACATAAATAACATAGTTAGGCAATTTAGTGATTATATAATGATACATAAATCAACTCTTTAAACAGCAAAAATGTAAAAGGTAACATACAAAAATGTCAAACTGTTGTTTTGGCCAACAAATACAGCAATACACTATATAGGCTAATAAATGTGACAACTCTTCTCAATAAAAATGTGAAAACCAAAATGCATTTTAATGTGAACAGACAGAGTTCAAAAGAAAGACTTAAACAAAACAAACAAACACAAACAAGAACTTGCATATGTGGACCACTGATCGACCAATTTATTATTTTTTGCCAATATCTTGGAGAGCCTGTCAATATGTGTGTTACGGAAGAGGTCTGACACAACAGGTTAGTTTTATACAAAACAGTTTATTTGGTCACAGTGAGTACTGGTGTTGAGTCCGGAGAAAGTGAGGGTGAGGGAAAGGTCTGTGAGAGTGCAGAGGATATGGAGAGTGGAGTAACCCGAGTCTTTTGCTTGATTGAGGCTGGAAGGGATACGGGGGAAGCACACACCTCAGCGATCTGGGAACTAGGAGATACAGGAGACACTTGGAGACGAAGAGACACTAGGAGGAACACAGGAGGTAAGTAATGCAAGAAGTATTCAAAGGTAATCAGTAGCAAAGTCATTGAGTCCTCTACGTGTAAACGAGACCGGACAGTGAGGGTGTCTGAGGTGTGTGCTTTTATGCAGGCTGGTAATGAGGTGCTTGATTGGTGACAGGTGCAGGTGCTCAGAACTCAGGTGAGAGGGATCGTTGTGATTGGGTGGTGGCGGAGCCTGGCCGATCTGTTACAGCTGCAAATACACACAGACTACATAGGAAATGTTTAAGGGAACCGCAACAAGTGACTAACCTGGCTGGGATATGCTTATCAATGTCTACGCTGAAAGGTAAGATTTTTGTTTATTTTAACATCCTGATCATATAATTCCTTTTTTTTCCCTTTTTTTGTGTGGATATTATTAGCCCAAAAAACAAAATACTAAACAGTTACTGTAACTGTAAAATGTAAGGTAGTGTCATTTTTTGGGATTTGGTTTATGTTCATGTTTTCATGTCTTTTATTTTGTCATAAGTCATGGTTCCTGTTTATTCTTGTGGTTCCCTTATCCTCATGGTATCCTGCCTAGTGTATGTGTCATGTTCTGATTGGTTGTCTTGTTCATGTGTCTTGTTCTCATTGGTTATTGTCCTGTCATGTGGGTCTCAGTTCTGTTTGCTCATTGGTTGGTTTATGTCATGTGACCCTTATTGTTTAGTATTTATAGCCCTCGTGTTGCCATGCAGGACACATCCAGGGAGATACGATGAAGAACTCGCAAGGGACTGCAAAACACAAGGAGAATAAATACGAAGCAAACGAGGAGGGTAACGAGGGAACACATGTGGGGCAAATTAACCAATAATCAGGTAACAAGATGGGTGGGGTCAAGACAATTGACATGAGAGCACATGGCACACAGGAAACCATGACAAAAGTCATGTGCTCACACAAAACAAACACAAGCACATGGCCAGCAAAACAAATCACAAGCCATGTGCTTGTACAAAACAAGACACGAACACGCAGCTAATGAGAAAACTCATAAGCCGCGTGTTCACACAAGACAAGACAGCAAAAACCAAGCTGCGTGCTACACAGCACAAGACAAAACATGACATGAAAGACAACAACAACACAAGACAACAAGAAAAGCACGTGGCCCAACACACACCACGTGCTACACAAACACAACACACGTGGACAGAAGAGCGCACGGCCGAGCGAACTCGAGACCGCACGCTCCCACAACCAGACAGAACATGGAGCATGAGTGTCCGGACCCCGACACGAAACCGAAACTCAACAAGACATGAGTGCAGGGGTCTGAACACCACGCTCCAACATGAAACTCTCGAAGCCGCACGCTCACATGAAAACAATGACATGATGGGAGTGTCAGGGCTCTGTCACAAAACCATGAATAACACTAGACCGAAGTGACAGAATGCTGACACAAAGCTCTGTAAACTCCCGTTTACATGCAATTTCCATTATTCTTATTATTCCATAAGAATTGTGGTTATTGTTTTACTGCCATTATTCACATATCCCACTGCAAAGCTCAAATGATGGACTCAGAAAGAGCAGGTGCGTTACTGGCCGCTGTTTTAATTTATTTACATCTATTGCAAAACACTTTTGTATGGTTGTATTCCATGCTTTTTCGGCACCATAGAAATGTGATGGCAATTCGTTTGCCTATGCTGCCGTCGTGTTCTACTCGCCATTTCTGGTTGAGGGTAAGGAACAGAGACTGGTGGCAGCGAGTTGTGTTTTCCCCAGAAATGTGATGCTTTCTTCCCCGCCATCGTTTCTAATCTGCGTATTATTACAGGTGTGTGTCACATCATTCATGTATGTCACAAGCACATGCGCACTTTGGTTAAAGCGGCAATAGGGCCTACTGCGATTAAGGTGTTTACATGCCTGTATATTTCGATTAAAATCGGCATACGCCACATATGTTAATACGATTATGCTTGCTGCGATTATGAGCTTAATCGGATTATTTAGATCGAAGTATTAAACTTAAAAGAGTAACTTTTATTCTCGCTGTAGTATTGTTGCCGCCGCCACCATGTTGTGGAGTCGCTGTGTGTTTCGTTGTGAAAGAGAAACTACTTTGTTTAGTCTTCCAAAAGAGGACACAACTAGAAATCAGTGGTTAAGTTGTATTTACAACACTGTTCTAGAACAGTTTAACCCAAACATTCAGATGTGTCCAGCGCATTTTATGGAGGATGAGGACTGTTTCCTGAACCTGCAGACTACAATGCGTCTGTGCTCAAAGGCTGTTTCTATAAAGTGGGGCAGTTCCAACTTTGCAAGGACAGTCTGGCACTTCTGACTCACAGCCTGTAAGTACGTTTTTTTATATTTAAGTAATTTGCGAGTTTTGAGCAGTGTAGCTTGTTGTTTGTTGTTTCTCCGATCACAAATGCAGACATGGTTTTATGTTTATCCAGAGCTCCCTCTAGGAGGAAACTGTATTTCTGCGGAGATCGCCAGCCCGACCCAGCTAACTGCCCGTCTGGTACAGTTCTGGAGTTCCTGTAGGCCTGTTTATCCGCAGGGTTGACCCACTCCACCCTAGAGGGCTTCGTGATGGCCATTGCGGCCTACCACGCCCCTCTCGGTGGCCATTCAGTGGGAAGACACCCTCTTCTTACACATTTCCTCTGCGGTGCGCTGAGGCTGAGGCCTCCGGCCAGAGAAGCTTAGGCTAAGTGGTGGATCAGGATGCTATTCCATAGCCTCGAGTCCTCTGATCTCCCCTCTCCTTTGGGGGTCAAGATTCACTCCTCCAGAAGTTGGCCTTCGGGATGGCGAGCCCCGCCTACTTTAGCCACTCCGGGCTCTTTTGTTCTCTCGCCCTAGCTGTGCAGTCTTCCACACTAGGCAGAGATTTGGAAGTCTGGCGACGTGGGCATTCTCGTTCCCCTAGTGTTCTCGACGCAGCTCGAGTTCCTGAAGAGGAACGTCTCAGGTTACGTATGTAACCCTAGTTCCTCGAGGGAACGAGACGCTGCGTCTCGGTGCCATACTTCCGGCGTCCCTGCCGGCGCTTGCTTCATTCCTAGAAGCTGACGCTGGCTCTGCCGCACATGCTTTTATAGCTTCCCATTCATGACGTCATCCGCCGTGACGTACCGCTCAGCTATTGGACTGATTTCACATGTGATTCAGAGCGTGGGTCACTGAAGGCGTTCCCCTAGTGTTCTCGACGCAGCGTCTCGTTCCCTCGAGGAACTAGGGTTACATACGTAACCTGAGACGTTATTCAGTTACTCCTAACAGTACAATGACTGAACTGCTAAAAGAGAACCGATGATGGGATGTGTACGAGCAGAGCAGCTGGACTGAGTCTCGTCCTGCTGGGAGACGGCATCACAGTATGTTAAGGGGCATAACATTTCCGTCACACGCTTGAGGCATTCGGCCAATCACAATGCACTGGATAGCTGACCAATCACAGCACACCTCGCTTTTTTAGAACGATGAGCTTTGTAAAAATCGACACGTTTCAGAAAGGCGGGGCATAGAGGAGAAACAATAATGTACAGTATGTGGAAAATAATGTGTTTTTTAACCTTAAGCCGCATAAACACATTTCATTACACCTAATACACAAAATAATGTTCTTTTTAGCAGCATCATATGACCCCTTTAAGGCAAACACATCAAGTATTGCATTTTGCCTTACCCTCTTTAAATCCTTTTACCCCTCTAGGCTTAAAACTGAAAAGGTCTATGATTTCAGGCACCAACACACCACCTGTAACCCGATTCCCTGTGTGGATGACTCACTCACAGTATATCCCTTGTTTTAACACTTGCCTGCAGCCCAACTCCTGCAATTCTCTGGATGTAATGTGCAAAACTCTAGCAGCCTCCTAACAGTTTCCTTTGAGCAAAGACTCTATGGCGCTATGGGGATAAACCCTCGACCTACACTGTCATTTATCTGGTATACAACACTTCTCTGCTTTACTTGTCTCACACTCAACTCCAGGGATTTATAGAAGCATTCATCACCTTTGCTGTGTCTTGCAAAAAATTGATGCTCACTTGTGAAAAGACACATTTACTTCTAAAAGGTCACAAAAATATGACAGATGCAGTAGGTATCCCATGAAGAACAACAGAACGCATCACTGTCATTTTATGTAGCCTCACAGATTAGGTAATCTTCATAGACATTCCAGTGGCTACTGTCACTGCTGTACCCGAAGACATGCAGAGGTGTCCTCTTTAATCACTGCTGAAGTCAGAATATGAGTGTCAAGACATGCCACTGGCATTTTGCCTCTTGTTGGGGCAAATAGAGTACTTTAGACTTTGTTTAGCAAGTCATAATTTAACTGAGGCAGTAGTCTCTAAAATTAGTCTCAACAGTTATTTGCAAGGTTAAAAGGTAAAAGTGTGTATTACTCAAAAATATCAAGTCACTCTCTATAGGCATAATGGTTTTTCTCCTGAACAAACTGTATTTTCTATCCCTCTACACGAACCCCACCTCTCACAAAAAAATGTTCAGCTGCATTGCGCTGATAATTATATCATTACTATAGCAACAAAAAATTACATATGTAAAGTTCAGATTTAAAAACCAAATTAGATGTGAATTGTGAACAAGTCTTAGTTTGTAGAAAGCCATTGTTTGTGTTATCTCTTCACTCTCCAAGCCAAAGCTTAATGCTTTCAAATTAGATAAATGTGGGGCTATTGAGGGTGCTCCAGAAAGTTTAACCCACTCTGACATGTTTGGTCAAACCATGAGAGGGTTAAATCAAACATGGCCTACTTATAGACATTAGGTGCTTTCGAACCACGTAGTTCTAGGAACTAGCCAGCAGAGTCATTCCTAGAGAAACAATTTCTCCCTGGGGCCATTTTCCTGGTTGCATTCACACCATCAGCAGGAATTCTCAAGCGGCCAATAATGACATCTTTATTCGCGGCATTTACAAACATCGACAACCGGTGAATGGAGGATGCCATGATCAGAGCTGTTTTTGTTTTGTGTTGTGGGTTTCATGATAACGAGATGGAATGTAAATGCACAATTTAAAATCGGATTAAATCTTCTATGACAACCTGCAGTGTTATCATCAAGGCTGATAACGCTGGAGACAACAGGTAAATGCCATTATCGCTGTTTTCCATGTTCATGGAGTAAATATTTTTACATGGCTTTTTAAAAATGCAGGGTAGCTGGTGTTTCGTATGCGTTTGGCCAATCCGTGTACACTGCATCACTGATAGTTCCTATAGAACTGTTTTAGACCCTACTCTGAAGTAGGAGCTAATTTAGTTCCCCTAAACCGAGTTCCTAGAACTAAAACCATTCCTAGTTCCTCTGGTGCGAACATGCCAAAAAGCAGAAACGTCCGCCAGTAGTTCTAGGAACTATGAAAAGGTTCCTCTGGTGCGAAAGCGCTTATTGATCCTGGAAATGTGATCAGGAGTTAGTTCATTCAACTCAAAAAGCACAGAACTTAGAAGTTTGCAGAAGAAGTGTGTCACACTTCAGTGACGCAGAACTTGATGTTTCAAGGACAGTGAATGAGAATTATAAACCAGACTGAGCTCGCAAAGATGATACAGATGTATAAGTTTAGTTTTGTAATTACCAATTTGCTTCCACCAATAGAATTAATATTACAGATAATATTCTTTTCAAAAAAAAAAAGAGATGTTTGTAGGGTAGAATGAAATGAACTTTGTTTCATGTGTAATCTGTGCTGTCACAGCCACTGGAGCCTCATCAGAAGTGCATGCATGTGCTGAATACCTCTGACGTAGTAACCACATTAACTGTGACACCAGTAACCATGAAACATAACCGGCTCCAGTGCAAGGTAGGTTTATGGAGTAAGTTACTGTGATTACTAACAAATTCAGTTCAAAAGGTACACATTAAGGTGCTAATATGTACATTTTAGGTAATAATATGTACTTTTAAAGTACTAATATGTACTTTTACAGTACTAATATGTACCTTAAGGTACTAATATGTACCATTTAGGGGTAAATTAGGTACAAAGATGTAGCTTTTAGCTTTTGTACCTCTTAGGGTTCCACCCCAGTGACAGCTTTGTACCTTTTTTCTCTGAGTGCCGAAATAAAACTTATACTTTAATAATTGATTTAATGTTATTTAAATCAAAAAGTTGAGGTTAACAGCTTGCTCTTAGTTATCTTACAGTTTATTAGCTAAATCTGCTTTTTAGAAGTGTCAGCTGTGTAACATCATTAGTACTGTATACATGTAATTATGTGTAAATGTAGGCAATAAATGCACCACAATAAGAAATATGAGGACAGTCAACATGAAACCAATTTACTTCCATAATCTGACAAGGTATTCAACAAAGAAAATGTTTGTGTGGGCCTTGATTTGATGGGAATTGATTGGATGGGAAGTATCTCTATGGCAGATGAAAGAAAGACCTGGAACATGTGTTAAAAGTATTGTTAACAGGGTCCGTTTTGTTTTGTGTTGAATATATCCCAGCATTGTGTTAAATGATGACATGTAAGGCTTCCAGATGTGAACTTGCACATAGACATTTTCAGAACCTGAAATACAAATTCACTTCTTTAAAACATTTTAGACATAGATGCTTTTGTGTGCATGAACTGTCGAGCACATAATGGCCTGTTTATGACTATGTTGGCTTACATTTGTTGACAGATGACATCAAGGAGTGTGTTCAGAGTAAACTCTGTGAGTAACAGTAATAAAGGTATTATTGTCAGTTAAACTACACTACACTGCCCCCCTAACATACAACTTAGCCTGAAACGGTGTATGTTAAAATGAAAACAGCTATACAGAAAACATATATTTTTTAATTTTTATTTTTTTTACCTGCATTTATTTTGAAATCAAATTAATTTGGTTAAAATGATTTTTTTTCATAGCAGCCCCCTTTCAACTATATATATGTAATAAAACAATACGAAATCAGACAGTAGCAAAAAGGTTGGGGAAATTATTGTATAGTCAACCTAATCCAGTCTGTGTCAAGACCATATGGACCTGCACCCAGGAATGACCACAACACTGTTCTTAAATATCAGTGAAGACCACGACAATTAGACAATTCATCTGCACAGACACCTATGGCCAGCTATGAACACGCCATGCCAGGACAAACTATAACTGCTGCAATGCAGTCTCATCATGCTTACGGCTATTGACAAGCCAGTCATCAACTACTGGCTTAACAGCAGCTCTGCCTTTATGTGACCTTTTTCTGATGCAGAGAAGCTACTGTAGTTCATGCATTCATGACCTCTAGACTGGACTATTGTAATGCACTGCTAGCTGGTTGTCTTGCATCTTCTATAAACAAGCTACAGTTAGTCCAAAATGCAGCAGCTAGAGTCCTTACCAGGTCAAGAAAATATGATCATATTACCCCAATTTTACAGTCTCTGCACTTGTTACCTATTAAGTTCCATATCAGTTACAAAATATTACTTACTTATAATAAGGCCCTAAATAGTTTAGCTCCTGCATACCTAACTAGTATTCTATCATGCTACAATCCATCACGCACCCTAAGGTCGCAAAACTCTGGACTTTTGGTAGTATGGATCCAATAAAGGAGGTAGTGGTAGGAGGTTTTCGCATTTGGCTGGAATCGCCTTCCTGATAACATTCGGGGTTCAGACACACTCTCTCTGTTTAAGGTACTAATATGTGCATTTTAGGTAATAATATGTACCATTTAGGGGTAAATTAGGTACAAAGATGTAGCTTTTAGCTTTTGTACCTCTTAGGGTTCCACCCCAGTGATAGCTTTGTACCTTTTTTCTCTGAGTGTCGAAGCTAAAACTTATTCTTTAATAATTTATTTAATCTTATTTAAATCAAAAAGTTGAGGATAACAGCTTACTCTTATTGGTGTTTTTCAATGTATGCTTCAGACACGGGTCACGACGAGGCGTTCCCCATAGCGACCCCTAGAGGACGCAGTGTCTCGTTTTATTTAAATCAAAAAATGGTTACATAAGTAACCTGAGACGTTATCTTACAGTTTATTAGCTAAATCTGCTAAGGGATGAGGAGAACTCTGACAGAGCTTGGTTTCTCCCAAGGTTTTTTTCTCCATTCTGTCACCGATGGAGTTTTGGTTGTTTGCCGCTGTCGCCTCTGGCTTGCTTAGTTAATTTCCAGAGATATCATCGACTTGATTGCACAGATATTATTTAAACTGAACTGGATGATGACATTACTGAATTCAATGATGAACTGACTTTAACTGAAAATTGAGTGAGTCCTAATGCATTATTGACACTATTTTCCTATTTAATATTGTAAAGCTGCTTTGACACAATCTGCATTGTTAAAAGCGCTATATAAATAAAGGTTACTTGACTTGACAGACTGGCTGCAGATAAAGTTTTAATTGTTGGTGATTTTAATATCCATGTTGATTATGAAAAAGATGCATTGGGATCAGCATTCATAGACATTCTGAACTCTATTGGGGTTAGACAACACGTGTCAGGACTTCATACTCTAGATTTAATACTGTCACATGGAATTGATGTTAATGGTGTTGAAATTCTGCAGCAAAGTGATGATATCTCAGATAATTATTTAGTCTTGTGTAAACTCCATATGGCTAAAACTGTAAATTCTACTCCTCGTTACGGTTGCAATTACATCAGCAGATTCGGCACATTCGCGATAGAAAAGCGGCACTTTCCAACATCATTAACATGTTATGGTATTACATCTGTGAAATTACGAACAAAAAATAAACATTCTGAGACATGAACTGAAATGAATTGTGAATTTTATTAACATTAAATCGTCCTCCTCCCATTTTCACCTCAAAATTATGGCTCCCCCGACGAGCCGCCACTGCTCGTAACAAATATATAGAACCATCACTTCTACCACAAAAGACTGCTTTGGAAGTAATGTTCCTGATTTATCTCTAGGGGTGTCCCCGACTAAGGATTTTCATAGTCAAATTGGAATTTCTGAATCTTGCCGATAGTCGACTGATAGTCGAATCATATGTTTGGGTGTGGGGGGCAACATACAAGAGTCAAGTCAGATATTCGACAGCCATAATTACTGATCTTAACACACGGGGAAAATGTGTAACAGACGCCTCGCAGATACAAAAATAATGTTTTGATTAAAAGGTAGTTAACATTAAACATCAGCGAAACCCTAAGTATTCACAACATTTTTTTATAATAGTGCTCTCATTATAACGTTATGTAGGCCTATATGACAGTAGTTATTAATGTTCTGCATTTCTGTTTTGAGCTGCGCGTGCTGAAGATGACCAGTAGAATGAAGCATATGATAGCATGTTTTTAATCAATGGGATTTAACTCATCATTTATCTCATATAGAATATGCTTCGTTATTTATACAACATAATGTTAATATTACGACTTATAGGCTATCTGCACAAAATTCCCCGAATGCACATGTGTCTGTGCGGCTCTGAATGAACTCCTTTTGTGGACGCGTTCTTCATGCAACAACGTGCAGAAACACGACAACTAAACTAAAAATTCACGCTTTCAGCGTTTTATTATAATATTGTTCTTATTATAATGTTATGTATATGACAGTCCCAGCCATAGTTATTATCATAGTTAAATCAGACATTTGAGCCAAAATGGCATGATCATAACACCTCTGCGAATATTCGACTGTGAGATTGATAGTCGAATCAGGCTCCTCCTATCAAAGCATCAAATTGTCGACTATTTGGGGTCACCCCTATTTCTCAATTCCTCAGCATATCCAATAGCTCAGAAAAACTTGATGATGTAACAAACTATGGACTCTCTCTTTTCTAGCATTTTAGATACGGTTGCTACAGTATTGCATTAGAAAGTGTGCTATAGATCCCCTGAAGGACAATTCCACTCATTCTCTACTATAGGAGAGGAAGAATTGTATACACTTGTTAAATGATCTAAACCAACAACATGTATGATAGACCCTATTCCATCTCCTAAAAGAAGTGCTTCCAGAAGTCACAGATCCTCTTCTGAATATTATTAATTCGTCATTGTCATTTGGATATGTCCCAAAAACCTTCAAACTGGCTGTTGTTAAGCCTCTCATTAATAAACCACAATTTGACCCCAAAGAACTAGTTAATTACACACCGATCTCGAATCTCCCTTTTCTGTCAAAGATACTAGAAAACAGTGTTGAGGAGTAGCTAGTTACCAGTAGTGATGCTACTGACGTAACTAAATTTTTCAGTGGCGTTATGGTAGCTCCGCTACTTTTAAAACAGATGAGCTTTTCCAGTAGCTAACTACTTTTTCCAGCAAGTAGCGGTGTAGCGCAACCAAACGCTACATTCTGTTTTGCGTTCTGACGAGTCACAAACCTGTCATTGTCATTTGGATATGTCCCAAAAACCTTCAAACTGGCTGTTGTTAAGCCTCTCATTAATAAACCACAATTTGACCCCAAAGAACTAGTTAATTACACACCGATCTCGAATCTCCCTTTTCTGTCAAAGATACTAGAAAACAGTGTTGAGGAGTAGCTAGTTACCAGTAGTGATGCTACTGACGTAACTAAATTTTTCAGTGGCGTTATGGTAGCTCCGCTACTTTTAAAACAGATGAGCTTTTCCAGTAGCTAACTACTTTTTCCAGCAAGTAGCGGTGTAGCGCAACCAAATGCTACATTCTGTTTTGCGTTCTGACGAGTCACAAACCTGTGTAATGCATTGAAGCAGCGCAGCGTCTTCTTCTGTCGAGATCACAAACTAAATTTGTTCATTACCGCCATCTGTTGTGATAAGACGCATGTCGTGGCTTTACAGTCTGTTCAGTCCACCGACAAGAAATCGTCTGATGATTGTGCACAGGATATACAGGAGTGGATATTTCTCATTAATCAAATGTAATTTATGCAAAACAAAGATTAAAATTCTGTCTACTTCAAAGATTTAAAGCATATACAGGAGGTGAATTTTGCCTTTTTAAACTGATTAATTTTCCTGCTTTATTGCACTCTATATCAAATGTATATTTTTCAATGATGAACCATCATAATATAATCTGTCCCCCCACAGTTTTGTAATGAACACTTATTGAACAGAAAATAAAATCGTGATATAGTAGTGAGCTTATCAAAGGATGGTTGCGTCTGGATTCCACGCAAAGTGCAGTGTTCACGAGCGCAGCTGATGATTGACATCTCAGAGCGGCTCCATTCACAGTCAGTAAATATCGCATGTGCTGTGATTTTAATCTGCTTATTTTACGACTTCTCTGTATCCAGTTTAAGCTGCATACATTTTGTTCTTGCATTGATGTTACGTTTGTAGCAATTTTGCACTTTGACAGTCAGTTTGAGATAACATAACTATATAGGCTAACTATATTTTATTATTGTGATATCAGATAGTTTACTAAATCAAATTATTGGGACAGTTTTTGTCATTGAAATTACTTGGAAAAAGTGTCCCAATCAACCTGATGTTACATGTTCTCTGTGCCTTGTCTGGACTTATATGTTGAAGTATTTCCTGTGCCTTGTTTGTAGTCGGTTTGTAGTCCATTTGTGTATTGCTTCCCCATGATTAGGTTCCCCAGCTGTTTCCCATTTACCACGCCCCCTTGTTACCTGGTTCCCCTGTGTATAATTAGCCCTTGCATTTCACTTGTGCTTTGTCAGCTGTTGAATGTTATTATGCCGTTGTCTGCCTATGTTTTGGTTCTCTATTTCCCAGTGTTTCCTGTTCCTTTTTATTAAACCACCTGCACTTAGATCCACTACTAGTGATGGACAAATGAAGCCTCGTGAAGCACTGAGGCATTCCTCAGACTGTTTCGGGAAAAGATTAAAAGCTTCGAGTGTCTCGAAAACAGCGCCATCTGGTGGTTAATAAAAAATATAGCAGCCAAAAGCCTGTGAAAGACGAGGCATCTACCACATAGTCCACAGATCGATTCAAGTGCACAAATAAAAGCCTAACGGTGTGTGCATTTGTGTTTGTTGAATTTCTGTCTCTGATAAATACATTTACCTATTAAACTGTGCAATTTAATACCAGTACAAATATCAATATGATGTAATAGAAGAATAATGTACACATATGAATTACATATGACAAATATGAAATTTTTCTGAAATAATTAGTATTCTTCATATTACTTGTATGACTGGGTATCTTAAATGTATCCGAATAAGTCCGAATTAAAACTTACTCATAAATAGTAAGATCTGGGGATTCGAACATTCCGACATGCAAAGTGAATCGCGCACATGACTGGACAGAAAGTGAAGCTTCGTTTGTCATTGGTCACGTGATTTTTATGTTAACAACACAAGCTTCAAATCGAGGCTTCATCTAGCACTCCCCTTAATTTTCTACACAAGCTCTGATGCCTCGGTTCAAATGTCACATTACTATCCATGACTCAGCCTGTTTCCTTCAGCCTCTGCATATTACAGAACAACTGACCCACAGCATGGATCTAGCTGGTATGCGGCTCCTTCTCCTGCGCCAGGGCGAGCGTTCCCTAGAGGACTACACCCGTGATGTTTTGAACTTGGCGTTCCATACACATTTTCCGGACAGTTCACTCATGACATTTTTTCGCACTGGACTTAATGAACCACTCCAATCGCTAACTTTCCCGTGCTGGTCTTCAAGGGACATTTTGTGAGTATGTGGAGCTAGCCCTTCAACTCAGTGGCTCTTCCTTCACTGTGGGGGAGGTGGAGGAGGATTCCAACAAAGCAACCCCTGAATCCCCTAAACATGTCTTGGGGTCGGGCTAGGCCCCTCAAGCTCCGGCGGACGTGAAGCTTGGGCTATATCGCATGTTAACAGCCTGCTCCATCTTGCCTACTGGACCTGTCTCGGGGCGGACGAGTGGCAGTGTGGCGGATCCGCCGCTGACAACTGCACAAGCAGCCGGCATCCTGAGGCCTTCGCCGGCCACTACGCTCTCAAGCCCACCGGCCGCTGCGCACTCTAGCCCGCTGGTCTCAGCGCTCTCAAGCCCGCCAGCTGCTATGCACTCTAGCCCGCTGGTCTCAGCGCTCTCAAGTCCGCCAGCCGCTATGCACTCTAGCCCGCTGGTCTCAGCGCTCTCAAGCCCGCCTGTCGCTGCACTCTCTAGCCCGCTGGTCTCAGCGCTCTCAAGCCCACCGTCTCGGAGGTAGATGTTTTGTTTTCCGTGCTCCCTGTGATGGCTATGGCCATTTTGTGCATTTGGGCTGTGCACACTTTGCCAGTTTCTCCCGAGACAGTGGCGGCTTCCTCCTCCGAACTGTCTGTGCTCCCTGTGGCCTCTGTTGTGGCTGTGGACTCTGTTTCTGAACTCTCTGTGTTCCCTAAGGCCACCATTATGGCAGTGAATGCTGTTTCTGAACTTTTTGTGTCCATTGAATCCCCCATTATGACTGCTGACACTGTTTCTAAACTCTCTGTCTGCCATGTCTCGGCCAAGAAAGCCGTCTATGAACTCTCTACCGGTTCAGCCACGGCCAAGGAGGTCGCTGGTAAGCCCTCTGAATGTCCCGTCACGGCCATGAAGGCCGACTGTAAACTCTCTGACTCTCCTGTAATGGCTATGGAGGCCGTCTGTGAACTCTCTGTCTCCACTGTTACGGACGAAAAGCCCGTTGTTGACTTCTCAGTGATATCTGCTCCAGTTCCACCTGTCACCTACATCAGGATGTTCTTTATCGACTACAATTCCGCCTTCAACACGGTCATCCCCCATAAACTCACTGACAAACTGTTTACACTTGGACTACACCCCATACTCTGCGACTGGCTCCTAGACTTCCTAACTGGCAGACCGCAATCTGTCAGGATTGGAAATAGGACCTCAGACACCATCACAACAAACATTGGCACCCCACAGGGGTGTGTTCTCAGTCCCATCCTCTACACATTGTTCACACATGACTGTGTCACCTCCCACAAGGACAATATCATCCTGAAGTTCGCTGACGACACCGCAGTGATAGGACGGATCACTAGCGGAGATGAAGCAGCCTACAGGAGGGAGGTGGCCAGTCTTGTGACATGGTGTGAGGACAACACCCTCACCCTCAACATGGACAATACAAAGGAGATGATAGTGGACACGAGGAAAGAGAGGAGAACTCACCAGCCACTGTTTATCTGAGAGCTTGAAGTGGAGAGCGTGAGTAGCTTTAAATACCTGGGGGTCCACATCAGCTAGGACCTCACCTGGACACTCAACACCACCCAGCTGGTTTTAAAAAGCACAACAGTGGCTGTACTTCCTAAGGAGGCTGAGGAAGTTTGGCATGTCACCTAAGATCCTCAATAACTTCTACAGCTGTGTTGTTGAGAGCGTCTTGACCAGCTGCATCATCTTGTGGTATGGCAGCACTACAGTGAGGGACCGCAAATGTCTGCAAAGAGTGGTGAAGACTGCTGAGAAGATCATCAGGACTCCACTGCCCTCTCTGCAGGCCATTTACCATCGCAGAGTCCACAGGAGAGCTGCCTCCATCCTTAAGGACCCCACCTACCCACAACACAGACTTTTCACACTCCTACCCTCAGGACGGAGGTACAGGAGTGTGAAATGCAAGACTTCCAGACTAAGGAACTCCTTCTTCCCCTCAGCCATTAGACTTTTAAATGGGTAGCCAGTGGATACAGACTAGTCTCACTTATCCCATAGAATAGGTGGACTGAACTGCTACAGCTCAATTTGCACATTTGTAAATGTTACTGCTGCTATTTCTTATCAAGTAGCTTCATCTCGATTTGCACATTGTTAATGTTACAGCTGCTATTACTACTATTATGTAGTTGCACTCAATTTGTTAGAGGCTACTGTACTATTGTTTTGTACATAAGTCAATATTGCACACTCACACAGAGATATACTACATATTACAGCTACATGTGAACACGTTGTTCCCACTACATTGCATTTTTATATTTCGTAAAAGCTTTACCTGCCAACTGGCGACTGACACTGATATATATATATATATATATATATATATATATATATATATATACTGTATATATATGCATGTTTATTTATTTATTTATTTTTCTAAAATGTTCTATATATGCCGAGTTCTGTAGTGGGGCAATGGTGACCTCTAGGGTGTACTTGTCTTTACCCAAATCATCTGGTATGAAATACATCTTTCATCTCATATTACATTTGTAATCTCATCAGTGTTATTACATTTTGTCAATATGTTCTTGACATAATGGAAAGACACGTCAGTTTGTTTAAAACTGATAGACAGCAAACTGTTGGTACCCAGTTATTCACAAATCAATTATATGTGTAAAACATCAATGTGCCCTGTATATCCAATATCAATTAATTAACTATAGTATTATATACTGTATTAATGAGCATTACATGTATCTTGGTAAATGTCAACCCCAGCAACTGATTTTTCAAATCTGAAGTATATTTGAATATATGCAAATTTTAAGAACCCATCTATCCACTAATCTTCTTTACTAGAGGTCCCCAACAACCGGGTCGTGACCTAGGCTGTGGAAGAGTTGTGTATAGATAAGAGACTCTGTTATAGATAAGCGTATAGATAAGAGACTCTGTGGAAGAGAAGTGTATAGATAAGAGACTCTGTTATTTATTGTGCAGTATTTTCGTTTGTTGTATGTGATTGCTATGGAGTAAAATAAATTATTGTTCTGATCTATCATAAATGTACAGTCATGGCCAAAAGTATGGCAGTGACATACATTTTGTGTTTTGCTAAGTTTGCTGCTTAAGCTGTTGTGGTGTTCATTCACATTGTTTCTAGATTATTGTGTAGAGTGATCAGATCAAAATCTTCATTGGCCAAATAAATTAACTTTTCACAAAAAAACTAAACAGATTTCACTGTTTTTTGATCCTGACACAAAATAACCAGCTAACATTAATTGACTAATCATATCAGCAGCACAAAGTGTGCATGAGTACTAGTCGGGTAAAATCACTACCATACTAATTAGATTGTAAGAGCAGACTGATTTCTATAAAAGGAGGGAAAAAGCGCTTCCAATCATTGTGTTCTTGTTAGCAATGGTTACCTCCAAAGAAACACATGCAGCCATCATCACTTTGCATCAAAATGGCCTCACATGCAAGGAAATTGCTACAAAGAATATTGCACTTGAAAGAACCATTTACCGGATCATCAAGGAGAGAGGTTCGACTGCAGTGAAAAAGTAAGGAAACCCCTTCTCACTTCAATCAGATCTGACTTCAATTTCATCTTGATTGTTTTAGAGCCGGAATAATGAAAATTGTGTCAGTGTCGAAATATACTATATATGGACCTAACTGTTAATTTGTCTTGCAGTAAAATGATAATGACACCAATGGACAAAGTCACCAATAACTGGGCCAAGGCTGATCTCATTCTCCTGAAGCAGACTAACAATATCCCAATCATCTGCATGTTTTATGATGGTTCTATTGTCATAACTACTCTGACACATATTTGTGTAAAGAATAAATACAAATGTGACAGCACCCTTGAGGAAACCCTGTAGAAAAGCTTTTCTGGTCAGACAAAATACTGACTCTCACTCTTTTGTGTCCTGAAAATCAAGAATCCAACCCACCAAATTATTATTTAACTCAAATTGTTCAAAGAGACTTCTGGTTAAAATGTGGGGTTGGATTGTATTAAAAGCCGAAGAAAAGTCTATGAATAGAAGACTGGCATTTGTCCCATTCCCATCCAAATGTCTAAAAAGCAAATTAAGCAATGTGACTGTAGCATCCTCCTCTCCACTATGAGGCCTGTATGCAAACTGCATGGGATACAGTGCATGTTCATTGTGCCTCAAGATCTATGATCTGACCAGTTTTTCAAAAATCTTCATTAAAGAAAATCAAGAATCCAACCCACCAAATTATTATTTAACTCAAATTGTTCAAAGAGACTTCTGGTTAAAATGTGGGGTTGGATTGTATTAAAAGCCGAAGAAAAGTCTATGAATAGAAGACTGGCATTTGTCCCATTCCCATCCAAATGTCTGAAAAGCAAATTAAGCAATGTGACTGTAGCATCCTCCTCTCCACTATGAGGCCTGTATGCAAACTGCATGGGATACAGTGCATGTTCATTGTGCCTCAAGATCTATGATCTGACCAGTTTTTCAAAAATCTTCATTAAAAGCAAGCTTGACTCACGTGACCTGCCAGAACTAACGCTAAAGCTTAATTTATGATCAGCAGAGCCCAAGGGAGGAAGGGGGTGAGATTTATAAGCGTCCCTTACTGATCAATAACAGAGATCTAATGTCTTACCCCATCTCATTGGACAGGAGACATACTGATGGAAGTTTTGAGTGCCTGTTTGAGAGAAACTTAAAATCGCCAAGAATCAAGTTAGGTGCATCCGGTGAGATCGATTGCAGTCTCTGCACTACATCAAAGATGGGCGAATGTATACTGAATGCCTTCAGGCAAATGTACACTGTTATAGAAGTTGAGGAAACTCACAGGGTAAATAAAAATTACGCAATGATACTGATAAAAGTTGCACATCTGGCATACAAATACGCTCTCTGACAGTCACAGAGGTACAGTATCATTTGTTGACATATAAACATACCCTCCTTGAGGTTTCCCTGTTACCTCTGCCAGCCAATCCAAATGAAAAGGAGCTCCAAATCCATCGATGGACAGGTCAGTGTCATAGTCACACTTGGTAAACCACGTTTTTTTAAATGCCATGATGCAGCAGTTCCTTAAATCCTTCTGGTAACAGTTCATACACTTTGTTACTAAGTGACTGGATTATTGATTACTGACCATTACCCACTACGGTACCTCTACTCAGCTAATCTTGGAGAAGTTGAGCAACGCTGGGTAGTGCAGCTGGCAGAGTACAACTTTGGAGTATGCTATAAACCTAGCTGACAAAACGCGAATGCAGATGCCTTGTCATGAATCCCTTCCAGTGAGGAATCAGAGAAGGACGATAATGGGAAGGATTTCATCTGGCTAGAAACTGACAAGGTGAGAGCATGTTTGTGGCCAGCCAAGAGGATTAAACAAGAAAAACCTGAAGGTAAAGCTGTGGTGCAAAGATCAATAAGAGGAGAAATAAATGGGTATAGCTGAAGCGATATTGGAAAGCAGCAAAAGAATGATCCTGTGATTGGTCCCATTCATAAAGCAGTATCTGAGAGCAAGAGATCAAGCAGAATGGATGAGGTTGATAACCTGGAGACTGCGTGAAAGGTCATCATGCAAGATTGAAGATGGTTTGGAGGTTGCAAATGCAGCATCTTAAGAGACTTCCGGAAGGAGAATGAGGGTTTATGACCACAAGTCATTTGGAGCTCTTGTTGTTAGGGCTGGAGATCGGGTGCTACTGTGCAATCACAAACATATAAAATTAATTAAAGTTCAGGATATATCGGAAGACAAAAGATACATAGTGATAAAGCAAAACCACTCAGACATACCTGCATACCATGCTGTCTGCTGTGCTGCTAAATAGTTTGCGATTGTAGCTCTTCTTCTTTTTCTGTTGGAATCTCTATCTTACAATCCCTCTCTGTAGTTTAGTTTAAACTGCTATAATATAATTTTATTCTCACCATATTACTAATATTATCTATCAAACTAATTTGAAGTCTTTCACTTGTGATCTAAACTGCTAGCACAGCTCGTTAGCATTCTGTTAGCCTCTTAGCTTGTCAGATGAGGAAGAGGAGGATGACGACGGTCCAGTTTATACAGTGAGAAAGGTTTGTTTGGATTTTTAGTTTCCACATTCTTATTTATGCAATTGCAATAAGCAAAAGTTGTTTTTATCCCTTATAAAATCTTATTTTCAAGCTATACACCTATGCTTACTAACTGATGAGTACACCACAGCTTGGCAACAGCTGGAAAGAGGTATCATGGCTGGATGTACCATTTCACCGCTCGTCTTCACTATGGATATGGAAGTCATCATCCGAGCCTCTCAGTGGGATGTAGGAGGTGAGAAGATCAATCCTGAACTGTGGCTCCCTCCCATTAGGGCATATATGGACAATATGACCACACTTACTACAACCAAGGCCTGCACCAGGCGGCTGTTGGAAAAATTGCAGGAGAACATTGAGTGGGTCCGGATGAAGATAAAACCAAATAAATCTAGGAGCATATCATTAATCAAGGGAAGACTGTCGAACCACCGCTTTTTCATTGGGGAAGAACCCATACCTATGGTGATGGAGAAACCAGTTAAAAGTCTGGGACGCTGGTATGATGCGATTCTCAAGGACACAGAACAAGTGGAAGAGATTAAGCAGGACACCCGTAGTGCCCTCGAAAGTATTGACAAGTCTTTGCTTCCCGGCAGATTAAAGCTCTGGTGCTTTCAGTTCAGTCTCCTACCACGGCTTTTATGGCCTTTGACCATCTATGAGATCCCAATCTCAAAAGTGGAAAAACTGGAAGGGCTGATTAGCTTTTTTGTTAAGAAGTGGCTGGGTGTCCCTTGGTGCATAAGCAGCATAGGCTGTATGGAAAAGGTGTCCTGGAGCTTCCAGTGTCCAGCCTGGTAGAGGAGTACAAGTGCTCAAAAGTAAGGCTGGAAATGACGCTGCTGGAATCCTGAGACCCATGTGTAACTCAAGTGGCTCCGACCCTTAAAACTGAAAGGGCATGGACTCCAGCAGCAGCAGTACAACATACTAAGTTCGCTCTGAGGCATCGAGACATCGTTGTTCATGTACAACAAGGGAGAGGAGGTTTTGGACTTGGAGAGAGTAGACCACTCTGGCACAAAGCAATCCCATTTCAGCGTCACAAATTGGTGGTTGAGGAGGTGCGCCAGCAAGAGCAAGCAACAAAATTGCAAAAGCAATTTCACAGTTAAAGCAAGGGCAGTGGATGAGATGGGAAGGAGTGGAGAGGTGAAAACTCTCTTGGAATGAGCTGTGGGGCATGGAAGCATTCCAAATCAGCTTCCATTTACGAGCCACTTATGATGTCTTGCCTTCACCGGTGAACCTTAACCAATGGTTCGGAGAAGATCCTACATGCCCCCTTTGCTTATCTTCAGCGAACCTGAAACACATTTTGGTTGGCTGTAAGGTAAGTCTGATGCAAGGCCGGTATACCTGGAGGTACAACCAGGTGCTGAAGTGTCTTGCGGTGTTTCTGGAGAACAGGCGGATATCAATCAACTCCCTACCTCCTCTGTTAGGCCATCGTGCAAAGAGAAAGGAGTTTGTGGGAGAAGGGGCAAGTAGGGTCAAGGTGAAGACCCCAAACACTGACCAGCTGAGAGGAGCTTGTGATTGGAAGCTCTCTGTCGACTTAAATCAAAGGCTGCAGTTACCAACCTCAGACCAGACCTTGTGATTTGGTCCTCTTCACTACGTTCTGTGTACGTAATAGAACTCACTGTGCCCTGGGAGGATGCGTTGGAGGATGCCTATGAATGCAAGAGCCTTAAGTATTCTGAGCTGGCAGTTGATGCAATGCAACGTGGCTGGAAAACAAAAGTTTGTCCAGTCGAAGTTGGCTGCAGGGGCTTCGTGGGGAGATCTGTCATCAAACTGCTAAAGGAACTAGGAATCCGAGGCCAATCCCAATGGCAAGCTGTCAAGGCCCTTTCTAGCGCCACTGAACAAGCAAGTTGATGGCTTTGGATTAAGAGGAGGGAATCCGCCTGGGCTCCATAACAACAGAGGTGAAAGCAGAGGGGGGAACAACTGGGATGCCAGTTGGTGCTGATGAACCCTCTGGAGGTGTAGTGGGTTGATATAATCGAAACACCAAAGACGGGGGGTTCCCGCCTGATGACCCCAATGAAGTTGAGACCACTTTGCCTCTATACCCTCTCCCCTCTACTCCTGGTGCTGCCACTCAAGATGCTTTACACTGTTTCCCACTTATCTCAGGCAGGTGCAATATTAATATGGGATAGTACCACCTAGTCCTAAAATGTAACTTAAATGACGTGAGACAAGATGATTTGTATGTATTAGAGCAGGGGTGCCCAACCTTTTTTGAACAAAGATCTACTTTTAAATTTGTCAGTGTGCCGAGATCTACCAGCCCAAACAGAAAGAAAGTCGCTACTCATAGCGTACTTACATATTAATTATGCACAAAACAAACAGAAAAGTAGCCCTTAATAATCCATATATAATAAAACAGTCTAATTCTAGTGACAATAAAGTTATTTCTCTACCTTAGTGGGACCTCTGGCACTGGGAGGAGGCAGCTAGTTTCTTGTAGTCAGGGCAGTAGGAGCTGGTTGCAAGCCTTAAGCAGGCCACAAGGTGGTCATCAGTCATTGTAGATCTGTACTTTGACTTGATGATTTTCATGTGAGAGAAAGCACACTCACACAGATAGGTTGATCCGAAAAGTGCTGTCAAGTTGAAAGCACATATTCTGAGGTTGTGATACTTTTGTTCAGGCAGTAAGTTCCAGAACTCTCCAGTCATGCCAGGTGTTGCCCTGGATTTGATTTCAATGTCATTTTGCAGTGTGAGAATCTCATTCTCAAGAGCAGAGTTATCTAAGTGGAACAGTGATACAATTTTGGAGGCAATACTATCCACATCAATACTTGGACCAAATGGAAAACACA
>NW_015506213.1:320054-340956 GCF_001515645.1 Sinocyclocheilus grahami | reverse complement strand
AAATAGTGCATCTGCAGCCTCGACAAATGCTTCTTTCACAACTTCGCCGTCCTTGAAAGACTTTTTGTGTTTTGCAAGAACGCGACTGATGCGATAAGATGCTATAGTTGCAGCCTTACCCTTGGTGTTTGGCCTGATAAAAATGGACTGCTGTGCTGCTAACTGCCCCTTCAATTCCCGGACTTTTCGGGTGCGTAGAGCTGATTTAGCCGGGAAATCTGCATCGTAGCTTTTGTGCACAGTTTTGAAATGCCGCTCCAAATTGCCCTTCTTCGGTAAGGCCACACTTGCATTGCAAATAAGACAGATGGACTTCGAATTTGAATAAACAAAAAAATAATCCTCTTCCCAGTCTGAATGAAAATGATATGTTTTCGGTTTTTTGGCTTCTGCCATAGTTGCGTTAACTTTGCTGAAGTCGCAGCTCTCTCAACTTCTCCGCTTAAACAGCGAGTCCCTGCTAATAATGTAACGTGCCTAGTTAAAACCATGGCTGAATTCAAATTAGTGTACTAGCATACTACTCTTGCTATTTGTGCCATATATTTATATGAAATAGTAGGAGTAGTATAGTATGCGATTTCGAATTCAGCCGCTAATTTCATCGGTTTAATTTTTTTTCCCATAAATCAATGCTATTGGTCACCCTTTACATCTGTCAGTGGATATTACAAATATTTAACAACCAATGAAAACCATTAAAAGAGCTTGTGCTAAATCTCGTTACTCCATTGGACTGTCAAGCAAAACCTCACAGCTCATAGCTCCTCGCAGCTCCAATCAATAGTATCCAGCTGCAGACCTGCAGCACCAGCAGTTTCCGCAGCTCCAGCACACACTACAGCGCAGAGCTGAACGTAATCAGTGATCTTGTAAGGGTAAATAAAGAACTTTAAAAAAATAGAAAATAAGTACAGCGTTTTCTTTACTCAAGAAATGTTATGTCTATAAAGGTTAATATTTAATGTATTTGAGGTCTGAGACATGGGAACGATGAAGAGAGAGAAAGGGCAAACCAGAGGGCAATTTACTCTCGCGATCGACTGGAAAGCAGTCTGCGATCGACTGGTCGACCGCGATCGACTGGTTGGGCACCCCTGTATTAGAGAAATTGTTGTTTTTAACTAAATACATAAACTAATAATAAGCTAGTTTCAATGATTTTTAGACGAGAAATGTACTGGAATCATATTAATATGCATCAGTATGTCTGAGATCATCTGCAATAGCTCTGCCTTCTTTTACAGCTGCTAAATGTAAGCGGACTGTACATGTACAGATGCTCACCTCTGCCAAAACACATGTAACTGACTACAACACAAACACAGCATCAGTTTATCACTTTAGATGCTTCTTCACTCGGCATGTAGAGATGCACAGGGCTAACTGATTATTTCTCTTAATGTGCCACAAATTTATTTTAATATTTCTGTTTTGTAGTAATCAAGAGAAGTGTTTTCAGTGCTGAAGAAATGGCAGATGTTACTCCTCAGACACCTGTGAACACTGAGCAGCAGTGCTTGGAGTCCAAGACAGTGGACATCATCTTTATTATACCGGTAATTCTCTGACTGGACTAGCAAGGAGCAGTTAGAGCCAATGAGAAAGTTGGTAAGTTTAAGTAAATGTCAGCATGACCATTTCACCATGTTATTTTCTGCACCAACTGGGGGAAATCTTAACTGAAGGGATCTACTGTTCAACAGGCTTTGGATCTGCTGAATGTGTATTTATAAATTTTATTGCAGCGTGTCACAGTGTCTGGTTGTGGTGCCCTGGACTGGCCACTTGAGGGCGCTCTCCTGTTTCAGTGTTATATGTTTTGAACTCCATTTCCCATAGTCCCTTGCCTGTCGTGTCTGTTCTGATCAATATCTCCTGCTAGCCATTTACTCATCATCCCATCTATATATACCATGCTCACTCTGTCTGTCGTTGCTGCAGTATTGCATTTGTTATCTCATGTTTGATTTTTGATGTTGTCTAAAGTTACACTGTGTCATCTGTTCCTTGTGTGTTGGATTACCTTTTGCCACGTTTTTGTTCTGTTCTGATTATTTGTTACTTTAATAAACTGCACCTGGATCTTACCTTGTTTTCTCCTGGCATTCCGTGACAGAATACTGCAGCCACTACAAGATCCAGCAGTTTGTTTTTCTTTTTCCCTTTTTTGTAAAATGGACATTCGGATTGTCCCTCCTACCACAGGGAAGGAGCGAATGGATCGATACCAGACTCTGATGGCTCGGAGGCAGCAAGGAATGGAGGTTGGTGGTTTTGCCCAGACCTTTTGGACGCTGGGGGTGGGGCTGAATTGTAATGAGGCTGCACTTAAGGACCTCCTTAACATCTGTCTGGATAATCCTTTGCCCCAGTGGGAGGGGGAAGGATTCGAGATCCTAGACTTCTGGGGTTTCGTCAAGTATCTCCAGGGTCAAAGTCAGTGGGCAATACCAGGCCAATCAGAACCCTTCCGCAGGGATTTTCCCACCACCTCTATCCTTCAGACTCCCACTAAGTGGCGGAGGGCGAGAAGGAGGACAGCAGAGCCCGCTCCAGTCTGGGGGCTCACCGAGGCCACTCCAGAGCCCACTCCAGTAAGGGAGCTCACAGAGCCCGCTCCAGTCCGGGAGCTCACAGAGCCCACTCCAGAGCCCGCTCCAGTCCGGGAGCTCACAGAGCTCATTAAGGGAGTCGCTCCAGTCTGGGAGCTCACAGAGTCCACTCCAGAGCCCGCTCCAGTCCGGAAGCTCACAGAGGCCACTCCAGAGCCCGCTCCAGTCCGGGAGCCCACAGAGCTCGTTAAGGGAGTCGCTCCAGTCCGGGAGCTCATAGAGTCCACTTCAGAGACACGCTCCAGTCCGGGAGCCCACAGAGCTCATTAAGGAAGTCACTCCAGTCCGGGAGCTCATAGAGTCCATTTCAGAGCCCGCTCCAGTCCAGGAGCCCACAGAGCTCATTAACCTCCTGGGGTCGACAGTTCCGGCTGCGGAACTTTTAGCAGATTTGAATGTTGACAGTGAAAAGAACTTAAATGCTCCTTCATACTTGATCGTACATATAAGAGTAATACAGCATTTCAATCTGTAAAGGGTCTACTTTTATTTGTGTACACTCACAATATCAACAAAACATTGTGCTTTTGCAAAATAAAGAAAATATACAGGGTGTGCTTTTAGCCGTCTCATTCTCCGCGCATATCTGTTTGAAACGCGTCACTAAAATGAACTGAAACTCAGCGAATATTTGACACACACACATGAGAGACGTATCTATAGAAAGCTTAACATGTCTAGTTTTAAACGAAGTAAGTCATGACGAAAACAAATATTATGTGACAAAGTAATCAGTATGAAACCAACGCGATGTCAAGTCTTGGCCGTCGCCCTCATTATCGCTAATGTGACCACGCCCACACGCCGATCGCGCTTTTGATATTACAATCATCCACGTGAAACACGCGCATGTAAACGCCCACATCACAGCAAACACAGCAGCGAGACTTTCCCTCAAGTTTATCTCGGCTACTTCGCTTCTGGAAGAAGACGCGCTGAGAGGAATAAGCTTTGGATTCTCCTCAGAAGAACGCGCCGGCGTGATATTCAGTGGAGGATATAGCAAGTCTTTTTTATTTGCGTACTTGCATTAGTTGCTATTGTGTTACTGTGACATAACTTGTACATATTTTACTAGTTACTTTTCCAAACCATGATTCCTGACTAAATGTACAATCAAGTGGAACATTATGAAGATTAGTTCACTGCATATGTCTCACAACACCAGGAAGTTTTTTTTATGTTCTATAAAATAGACAGCAACGATATTTTCGTTTAGGACTGTGGCTGCATCACTCGCATAATTGCACAAGAAAGGCACACATGTCGTTCGGTTTTGAGTTCGCTGGAAAATCATACTGAGTAAGTGCACAGTAAAGTAATTGTACTTTTATTATGCCTAGACTATATGGTAATATTATTTGTGGTTGATAGTGTTAAAATGTAGTTAATTTGTTATTGGCATTCTGTTTTCTCATGAAGTATGCATACTATAGGCTACTAAGGTACTGTGGGGAAAAATGCTTACAATTGTTTATAAAATTCTTTTAGGACTGTATACACCACTCTTGCCTTCACCTGCATCTCTCACAGTAAGGGGACGCTCGTTCATTTTTCATCTCCATTCATAATCTTAGAGTAAGTGTGCATTCACTATTTTACAGATGTTACTTTCATTTGATTTATTTGCTGTATGGTACACTATGTTTGCTATGTGGTAATTGTGTTCTTTGTTTCGATAAATTAGTACTAGTATCAGTGAACATCATAATAATGTAGTTTGTGTAAACAGCATGCTTGCTTTTTTATTTCAGATGTGAGAATAACAGTGCAAAAGAACCTGTTGCAAAGAGAGCCAAAGCAAAGCAGCCCACTTGGTCATGGAAATGGAGATGCCTGCACAAAAACCTGGACCACAGCTAAGACCATGTGATGCACACACTCCCATGAGTTATTTTATGTGATAGTTATGTGTTCTAAATAAACTAAAAACAAAAAATATATACATTTCTTTTTTTCCTCACATTTTTCTTGTAGCAATTCCCTCTCAGTCACACACCTGACTGAAAGGCTCATTATGCAGCTCATTATGTGAATCACAGCATTATTCATGATCATTCACGCCTACTTTCATATACCTTTTCTACACAAAAAGTGTCTTAGAAAATTTAAATCAATATATTGTTTTCGGTGAATGAGTGAGTAAGATGATTTTCACATCATTCTGAAGCAAAAACTCTAGACTTCAAGATCCAGTTCGCAATAGTCTTGTGAACAAATGTTCTGTATGTGTTGTATGGCCTTATTTCAGTGACTTTAAAATTGTAGTTTTTCACTAAGCATGCAAAAACATTTTCTCAAAAACACAATCGCATACATACATGCTGCCAACATATTATTGTAGCCCAGTTTGTGCTGATTACAGTGTTATTAAACTTTAGACATTCAAATGTTTGTAAGCAACTGAAAAAAGCACAAATGTCAGGGCATGTCAAAACTTTTCCAGGCCCCAAAACACCCTCGGACCCCAGAG
This sequence comes from Sinocyclocheilus grahami, assembly GCF_001515645.1. Classification (NCBI taxonomy): domain Eukaryota; kingdom Metazoa; phylum Chordata; class Actinopteri; order Cypriniformes; family Cyprinidae; genus Sinocyclocheilus; species Sinocyclocheilus grahami. The sequence continues at coordinate 335,868 of NW_015506213.1, read as the reverse complement.
GGTTAAGGAAGTCACTCCAGTCCGGGAGCTCACAGAGCCCACTCCAGAGCCCGCTCTAGTCCGGGAGCTCACAGAGTCCATGCCAGAGCCTGCTCCAGTTTGGGAGCTCTCAGAGCTCATTAAGGAAGTCACTCTAGTCCTGGAGCTCACAGGGACCGTTGCGGGGCAATCGGCTTGTCCTGTTGCAGCCGTTGAGGCTGGTACTAAACTCTCTCTGCTCTTGTTTTCAGTTTTCCCTGAGTTTCTGAGAGGGTTTTCTGTCCCACCAGTGTTGTCTGACAGGATTCCGACTCCGCTCTGGTTGCCCGCCTGGGTTCTGGTTTGGCAGTAGCCTCACTGGCTCACTACTCCGGCTCCGTCCTGGCTATCTGCTGGGGTTCCTGTATGGTTGGGGCCCTGCTGGTTCGTTCTGCCGGCCCCGCCTTGGCTTTCCACCCTGCCGGTTCCGTGCGCATACCCTGGTCTACCTCTGTCCCCTGACCCCCTTCCTTTGCATGGTCCTGGCCCGCCATCCCTCCCCCTGGTCCGCCTCAGTTCCACCTCCCTCCTGAACTTTTATGTTTTCTGTTGGAGCGTCTGGTATCCGCTCCGTAGAGGGGGTGTAATGTCACAGTGTCTGGTTGTGGTGCCCTGGACTGGCCACTTGAGGGCGCGCTCCTGTTTCAGTGTTATATGTTTTGAACTCCATTTCCCATAGTCCCTTGCCTGTCGTGTCTGTTCTGATCATTATCACCTGTTAGCCATTTACTCATCATCCCATCTATATATACCATGCTCACTCTCTCTGCCATTGCTGCAGTATTGTATTTGTCATATCATGTTTGATCTTTGATGTTGTCTAAAGTTACACAGTGTAGCGTCTGGACCAATCAAACACATAATATATATTTTGTTCACTATATTTAACAAATACTCTGTAACACCCCTCAGTTAACAAGCCATATGAGGACCTATGGACCCTTCCCCCGAAATGCGTCTTAACACCTCAGAAAGACACCAGGTTCCATGGCAACCACGGCTGATAACACTGGTTTTATTGCTCAAAGGAATGCAAGAGAGAGACTCTCACTGCATTTTCCATAGGAAGAGACACACTGCACAGTAGAAATGGACTTTTCTACTAATTAATTCATAGGAAAACCTTTCTTTGAATGAACATACATATCCTTCAGGTCATTGTGTATGTTGTCTTTGATATTTTTAGACTATTTTATGCATGCTTATGATATAACCACTCATTCATTTAACCTTACATATACCATGTTTAGTATCTATGAATTCGCCTTCTGATGAGCTAAACGAGCGTGTATATTATATGTTGGTACATAGGCAATATATTAGTGTCCTAAGAATCTTTAGTAATTTTGATTCAAGTTCCATTTGAAAATTACCATGCCCTCACACAAAGGGTTGTAGAACCCTCCAGCAATTGCAACTTCCCACTTTGGATCTATCATTGTTTGCTCATAACCGGAGTCACTAATCATGCAGATTTACGCTACAAGCTTTTGTAGAATTGTACAGTAAGAAAGTTATTTCCTTTAACCAGGAAATTAACGTTCTTAGAATTGACAAGACAGTTGACCCTGAGAGGTCAGCTAAATATCTAGTTATGGTTAATTATTCATATTTCCCATGAGCTGATTCGCTACACTGGAGTCCCTAATCATGCAGATTTATGCTACAGGCTTTGTGTAGAGCTGTACAGTAAGAAAGTTATTTCCCTTAACCAGGAAATTAACGTTCTTAGAATTGACAGACAGTAGACCCTGAGAGGTCAAGTAAATATCTACAGTGGATCTAAATATTTATAATTAATTATAACTAATTATGATTAATTATTCATATTTCCCCATGAGCTGATTCGCTACAACCGTGTTATCTGTTCCTTGTGTTTTGGATTACCTTTTGCCACGTTTTTGTTCTGTTCTGATTATTTGTTACTTTAATAAACTGCACCTCGATCTTACCATGTTTTCTCCTGGCATTCCGTGACACAGCGTTCACTGTTATTTTTCTGCACAGTGATGACTAGTGAGAAGTGTTTCTATTAATTGACTTAAAAGTATAGTTAACCCAGAATTCTGTCATCATTTACATACGTTTTCCAAACCACTGACATTTGTTTTTCTGCAGAACTGAAAAGAAGACACTTTGAAGAATGCTGGTAATCAAAACCAACATGTTTGTCAGTAATGGACAACATGAGGGGGAGTAAATTATTTTTATTTTTGGGTGAGTTCTCCCTTTAATTTACATGAAACACACTAAATATTATTAATGCTGGGCAGAGCCACTTATTGTGCTGTCATTGCAGTTAGTGCTGTAAAAAGTCTGTCAAACAACAGGTAGAACATATTTAATTTCATTCAGTTTGGCACATTACGTTAGACCTTTAGTAATAGATGTTTATAGATCCATTCAAAACTTTCAATTCTCTCCTCTGTTCCCCTCCACCACCTCCTATCACTTCTATAACAGCTGATGATTTCGCCACATTCTTCACAGACAAAACCAGAACAATCAGTAGTCAATTCTCAGCCCCACACACACAGGACTTCAAACCAACCACACCCACTGCAAAAACTCCCATCTTCTCCTTCTGTCCCCTCACTGAGGCAGAAGTATCAAAACTTCTCCTCTTCAGCCATCCTACAACATGCCCTCTAGATCCAATCCCCTCGCACCTCCTCAAAGCAATCTCTCCTACACTTTTAAAATCCTATCTCACTGGTAGGTCTTTCAGGGTGGCTTGGGGAGGGGAGGTATCCAAAGCACATCAACTTGTCACTGGGGTCCCTCAGGGATCAGTTCTTGGACCCCTCCTCTTCTCCATATACACAACATCACTGGACCCCATCATACAGGTACATGGCTTCTCCTATCTTTGCTATTTTAATGACACACAGCTCTATCTTTCATTTCAACCAGATGATCCAACGGTAACTGCACGGATCTCAGGCTGCCTGGCGGACATCTGGGCATGGACGAAAGAATATCACCTGCAGCTCAACCTGGCAAAGACTGAGCTTCTCGTCTTCCCTGCCACTCCAACTCTACAGTATGATTTCTCCATCCAGCTAGGTTCTTCTACAATTACCCCATCTACAATTACCACAATCTTCCCACCCCTATCCGGAATGCTGAATCCCTGACAATTTTCAAGCAACAGCTGAAAACTCATCTCTTTCGAAGCTATTTGACTTCATCATCATCATTATAAAAAATAAAAAAAATTCTCTCTCTTTATTTATTCCTTCTCTTTCTAGCTTGTACTTATTTGAACAATGTCTAGAAACTTGGTATTACAAGCACTTCCTGTATCTGTTTGCCTCTTTAAGAAGAATCGCTTTATGTATCCCCCAATTGTAAGTCGCTTTGGATAAAAGAATCTGCAAAATGATTAAATGTAAATGTAGATGCTTGTTTATTTTTTGCTGTTTACAGGTGCAAAAATGAAAGCTAATAAAAACAACATCACCGGATTAAGAAAGACACAGTTACACCACCACAACCATACATCCTGAGTGATTTGAAAATGAGCAACAACCAAGGAACAGTAATCATTGTTTCACTCAAAAAATATCCATGGTAATAGTTGTAAATAATTAGACAAAAGTACAAAATATGTTTAATTTCAAAACTTTTTTACCAATGTGTTGTTCAAAACACTTGCAATAAGGTATCATTAGTTAACATTAGTAAATGTTGAAATTAACATTAACTAAAAATGAGCGATACATTTGTTTGTTTTAATCTTTGTCACTTTGTTAATAATAAAAAACTTTATTTATTGTTTTTCTTCACTTGTTTCAGTCACATGGAAGGTGCACATTCCAGTGTGACTGGTGTTTATTGGTGTGGGGTCTTGGTCTTTGTAAATAGGAAAAGGTACATGGAAATTAGACAAATAATGTTTGTTGGATAATGATGATTCTCTTTGTCTTACCTTTCCCTTTGGAGCTTCTTAGTGGGAGGGGCTGGCCCGCAAACAGGAAGCCATATTTATTCCATCCATGGGCGGGGAGGAGCTTATTCGCTGAGAGTGTGGAGAATGTTATTTGAATGTTATGTGGGATGCATGTCTTTTAAAATGCACATTGGGTTCCATGATGGAAAATAGTGTTTATTAAAGAAGATGCTAATGTCAATGTTTGTATGATGATGTTGAAGATCATGGAAATTTTTCAAGTGAAGTTTGGGCTAATTAGATCGTAATGCAATAGAGTTATCATTGGACTGTTTGAATTTGAGGGGAGGAGCCTCTCTTATAAAAGTCTAACTGTTTGGTAAAGAAAGGGGAGAGAGGGACAAAACTGAATCTTAGTTGGATTAGTGGCCAATGTGCTCTTTATGTGAAGGGCCAATCTCCTGTGTAAGTTTTCTTTTGTTTTTGTTTTTGTTTTATTTGTATTTTTTTTGTTTGGAAGCCCATTGGATGAATTCTGTTCCAATGCTTGATGCATGCCTGAAATGACAATTAAAGCAACCTCATGAAACTTCAGAGTTTTTGCTTGTTTTTGCCACCTACTTTGCCACTGCCAAGAACGTCCGCACTACGATGCTTTAGAAGTATTTGTCATTGTTAGTTCATGTTAGGTAGGTAACTGTTACCTGAGTGTTTAATGTTTATACTTATTAAATTTTATAATTCAAGTACAGGTGCATCTCAATAAATTAGAATGTCGTAGAAAAGTTAATTTATTTCAGTAATTCAACTCAAATTGTGAAACTCGTGTATTAAATAAATTCAATGCACACAGACTGAAGTAGTTTAAGTCTTTGGTTCTTTTAATTGTGATGATTTTGGCTCACACTTAACAAAAACCCACCAATTCACTATCTCAACAAATTAGATTATGGTGACATTCCAATCAGCTAATCAACTAAAAACACCTGCAAAGGTTTCCTGAGCCTTCAAAATGGTCTCTCAGTTTGGGTCACTAGGCTACACAATCATGGGGAAGACTGCTGATCTGACAGTTGTCCAGAAGACAATCATTGACACCCTTCACAAGGAGGGTAAGCCACAAACCTTCATTGCCAAAGAAGCTGGCTGTTCACAGAGTGCTGTATCCAAGCATGTTAACAGATAGTTGAGTGGAAGGAAAAAGTGTGGAAGAAAAAGATGCACAACCAACTGAGAAAACCGCAGGCTTATCAGAATTGACAAGCAAAATCGATTCAAGAATTTGAGTGAACTTCACAAGGAATGGACTGAGGCTGGGGTCAAGGCATCAAGAGCCACCACACACAGACGTGTCAAGGAATTTGGCTACAGTTGTCGTATTCCTCTTGTTAAGCCACTCCTGAACCACAGACAACGTCACAGGCGTCTTACCTGGGCTAAGGAGAAGAAGAACTGGACTGTTGCCCAGTGGTCCAAAGTCCTCTTTTCAGATGAGAGCAAGTTTTGTATTTCATTTGGAAACCAAGGTCCTAGAGTCTGGAGGAAGGGTGGAGAAGCTCATAGCCCAAGTTGCTTGAAGTCCAGTGTTAAGTTTCCACAGTCTGTGATGATTTGGGGTGCAATGTCATCTGCTGGGGTTTGTCCATTGTGTTTTTTGAAAACCAACGTCACTGCACCCGTTTACCAAGCAATTTTGGAGCACTTCATGCTTCCTTCTGCTGACCAGCTTTTTGAAGATGCTTATTTCATTTTCCAGCAGGATTTGGCACCTGCCCACACTGCCAAAAGCACCAAAAGTTGGTTAAATGACCATGGTGTTGGTGTGCTTGACTGGCCAGCAAACTCACCAGACCTGAACCCCATAGAGAATCTATGGGGTACTGCCAAGAGGAAAATGAGAAACAAGAGACCAAAAAATGCAGAAGAAGAAGAAACCTGGGCTTCCATACCACCTCAGCAGTGCCACAAACTGATCACCTCCATGCCATGCCGAATTGAGGCAGTAATTAAAGCAAAAGGAGCCCCTACCAAGTATTGAGTACATGTACAGTAAATTATGTACATGTACAGCCATGTCTGTCGCGCTGTGCACTTTAGTGTCGGGCCGATTCCGGCTCAGATGCGGCAGTGTCTGCTCGCTAACGGCTGCCGCAACTGGCCTGATTCACTCAGCCCGGAATCGGGCAGTGAGTCCACAGGCATCCAGCCCGAGTGCGGCAGGCGGAGTCGGGTTGAGTGGTAAGTCTCCGGCAGGCGAGAATCTAACCAGAACTGGCCTCAGTGTATTTTGCTGTCTGGGATAGTGTAGCTTTGTCAGCTGCGAGGGATTCTCACACATGATAAATGCAGGAAAATAGTTAGGCTGACAGAGATGATTTCAGAACAAGAGACACGCATCCAAACTTTAATTGAGGATAGTAAGAATGCAATGGCTTTAGATATGGCATTGGATGCGACTAGCTCAGAGAGTCATGTAAATTGTTCGGTTCCAGTTGCAGAGCCCCCGCAGAAGGGCGACTGGGTGACTGTGAGGCGGCATAGTCACGGGACAAAACACTGCTCTTCCATTCCAATCAAAACATTAAACAGGTTCTCCCCACTCAGTGATGCACTCACCGAGAAACCTGATGAAAGTGCCCCAGTTATTGACAATTACACTGTATGAAAGGTGAAAATAGAGAGACCAGCCACCATAGTCCAATGCTTATCAGGAGCCAGAGCCACATCTTGGCAAATTTAAAAGTGCTGGCTAATGCTAAACGTAAATTCATTAAGATTTAAAATTCAAATTCATGTCGGCTCTAATGATGTTCGAATTTCACCAGTCAGAGATCACTAAAAATAACATTAAAGAGGTGTGTGAACTTGCAAGTACAATGTCAGACACTGTAATATGTAAGGCTGCACAATTAATCAAAATTAAATCACATTTGCAATTAGCTAAAAGCTGCGATTTTCATGCACAGCTTGTCAGTGAAGCACGGTTCTGTGATCAGTAGTAAATTTCCATCCGAAAGCCAGAGGGCACTCTCACGCTGAAAAAATATGCCCCACAGAAAAAGGTAATGCATGTCGTTTCAGGAAACAGAAGATTGATCTGCTTTCATTGATTCAACACATGAATATGACAATATATGGTTTATCTGAGTTCTTATTACAATTTTCATTATAATAAAGTATTTTTATAATGCAATGTTATATTTATAATGCAATGCTAAGTGAGTTTGGAGTAAAACCATGTTATTAAATGTGGCATTTTGTTGGCCAAGAGGTTCATAAATGCTTCATGTTTGGAAACATGTTTGTCGCATGTTGCTTTTTCAAATGCACATTATAAAGGATTGAAACACTTTGAATGGCTGCCATTCCCATTCCAGAGTCTCGTCCCATCATGGCTGCCATTCCCATTCCAGAGTCTCGTCCCATCATGGCTGCCATTCCAGAGCCTCGTCCCGTCATGTCGACCAAGCCTAGAACCACAAAGTCATTCCCAAGGTGTTCGAGACTGGTTCGAGCCTGGTTATTCCGCTGGTCTCAGCACTCATAGGTCCACAGACCTCAACGCTCTCAAGCCATGCAGTTTCAGCGCTCTCAAGCCACACAGTTTCAGTGCTCTCAAGTCACGCAGTTTCAGCACACTCTAGCCTGTCGGCTGCTATGCACTCTAGCCTGCCAGTCGCTATGCATTCTAGTTCACTGGGCACAGCGCTGTCTGTCTCGGAAATAGACGCGGTGCTCTCTGTCCTGCCAGTGATGGCTACGGCCATTCTATGTGTTTGGGCTGCACACACCACCATAGTTCCCCCAGAGGTTGCAGCTTCTGCTGCAGAATCTGCTCTACTCCCTGAATCCATTCTAGAGACTGCTCTAGTCTCCAAATCCATTCCTGAGCCTCCTTCACTCCCCGAGTTTGCTCCAGAGCTCCCTCCAGTCCTTGAATCTGCCCCAGAGTCCACTCTAGTCCCTGAGTATGCTCCAGTCCCTGAGTCTGCTCCAGAGCTTGCTCCAATCCCTGAGTCCGCTCCATTGCCTGAGTCCACTCCAGAGCTCATTCCGTTCCCGGAGTTTAGTACAGAGCCCGCTCCAGTCCCTGAGTCCACTCCAGAGCATGCTCCAGTCCCTGAGTCTGCTCCAGAGCTTGCTCCAATCCCTGAGTCCACTCCAGAGCTCGCTCCATTCCCTGAGTCCACTCCAGAGCTCACTCCATTCCCTGAATCCACTCCAGAGCTCTCTTCAGTCCCTGAATCCACTCCAGAGCTTGCTCCAGTCAGCTGCAGAAACTCCAGAGGTGGCGGCACCCGCTGCAGAACTACCAGAGGTGGCGGCACCCGCTGCAAAACCTCCAGAGGTGGTGAACAAGGAGGTCGTTTCTGAACCCTATCACTATCCAGTCATGGCCAAGAAAGCCAGTCCTGAACTCACTGTTTGTCCTGTCATGGCCAAGGAGACCACTTGTGAACTCTCTGACTGTCCTGTCATGGCCAAGGAGGCCATTTTTGAACTCTCTGCCTGTCCTGACTATCTGCAAACCCTCTGACTGTTCTGTTACGATCAGGGAGGCCGTTTCCGAACTCTCTGAACAGTTGCCCTGTCCTATTATGGCCACAGAGGCCGTTGTTAACCTCTGATGGTTAACAACCAAGATGCAAGATGGTTAACAAACAAGATGCAAGATGGCTTTTATTGCTGAAATGCCGCCCCTAATATCTACCATGGGAATTTACTGCTGTGTTCATAGCCGCTGTTTACATTCCTCCATAAGCCAACTCCTCAGCCATTCTCGGCAAGCTCCACAATATTTTCAGCGCATTAGAGACGGCTCACCCTGATGCTGTTTTTATTGCTTCCGGCAACTTTAATCAACTTTAATTTACGGACTGTACTTCCCAAATATCACCAACATGTGGACATTTCCACCTGTGACAATAACAGACAAACAGACAATAACAGACAAAGACTCAAACAAACAAACCCTGTCACCAAACAGATTAAGCTCTGGACCCCAAAGAGTGAGGGCATATTCCAGGACTGTTTTGCTCTGGGATGTGTTAAAAGCTGCAGCCACTCTGGAGAACTCTTCTGTCAGCATACAGGATTATGCTGAGTATGTGTCTGGGAACATTAGCACTTGTGTTGATAACATCATGCCCACCATACAAGTCAGGAAGTTCCCAAATCAGAAGCCCTGGATAAACAGTCAGGTACGCCACATGCTGTGTGCTCGATCTTTTGCATTTACACCAGGCAACAATAAAGAGTAAAAAAGCTGCAAAGTACGGACTGAGAAAAGTCATTACAGCGGTCAAGAGACAGTATAGAGAGAAGCTGGATAGTTTATACTCTACTGCTGATGCTGGGCGGATGTGGCAAGGCCTGCAGCACATCACAGACTACAGGACCACCACGAGCACTACTATCAGCCCATCAGACAGCCTGCTGGATGACCTCAACATGCTTCGAGAACTCCAGCATCAACACAGAGAGGACACACACACTTGGACCACTCAACCCCTCTTCCCCCCTTCTACTGTATCATCAGCTGTGGCACAAACAGCACTGAGGAAGATTAACCCCCGCAAGGCAGCAGGGCCTCAGAGCTTGTGTTACAGAGCTGGCTGATGTTCTTACTTCCATCTTTAACCTATCCCTCAGTCAGAGCACCGTACCCTCCTGCTTCAAGACCACAACCATCATCCCCCTTCCCAAGAAGAGCCCCCCGACCTGCCTAAGCGACTACAGACCAGTAGCACTCACTCCAATCATCATGAAATGTTTTGAGAGAGTGGTGCTGGCCCACATTCAGTGCAGCATACCGGACACGTTGGACCCCCTGCAGTGCGCATACTGGAAAACTCAATTTTCCAGGTTCCCTCCACTCAGGAACTCATTATCAGTTCACACCTGTTTCATATTTGAAGGACTACTTAAGATGCTGATACACACACACACACACACACCGCTGGATATTGTTTAGCCAGTAACATCGTCTTGTTTTTTTGTGTTTTCTACCAATGTTTCCTTGACTTGCCTAGCCTTCATGTGTTTGATCTTAGAATGTTTATCTCTTTTATGATTGTTTGCTACCTGCTATGACTTTCGCTTGCCATTAAATTACCATTTTGGATTAACTTGTTTGCTACTGTTTGCTGGTTCTGGAACCTTCTGTTATGGGGCGAACGAGACATGAGACGTGTGGATCCATGTGCAAGGCTTTATTTACAAAGGTGTGGTCAATAAACAGGCAAGGGTCAGATAACACAGGTATATCACAGGCAAGACAAAGAATATTCCTAGGGCTAGCGTGGGTCTTCGATCGTCGAACAGTATCCAGAGGGCTTGACAAGAGGGGTAATTCAATAACACGAGCAATAGTCCAGGCGAGGCGCAAACACAGTCCGAAACAGCAAGACAAATGGTTAATCCAAGAATCGCAGGCAGAAGGTCAGGAAACAGACAACAAGGCAACACGAAGTGGCTAGATTAAGACTAGAACTGGGAACTAGGAATGGCTCCGTAATGTAGCTCTTGCTAGAAAAGTTATATGCGCTAAACAATACTCAGCAGTTTGAGAAAAGGTGTGGTCAATAAACAGGCAAGGGTCAGATAACACAGGTATATCACAGGCAAGACAAAGAATATTCCTAGGGCTAGCGTGGGTCTTCGATCGTCGAACAGTATCCAGAGGGCTTGACAAGAGGGGTAATTCAATAACACGAGCAATAGTCCAGGCGAGGCGCAAACACAGTCCGAAACAGCAAGACAAATGGTTAATCCAAGAATCGCAGGCAGAAGGTCAGGAAACAGACAACAAGGCAACACGAAGTGGCTAGACTAAGACTAGAACTGGGAACTAGGAATGGCTCCGTAATGTAGCTCTTGCTAGAAAAGTTATATGCGCTAAACAATACTCAGCAGTTTGAGAAGGATCTGAGTGAGTGAAATATAGTGTGTGTGTGATTGGTTACAGCTGTGTGCAATCAGTGCAATGGAAGATGGGAAATGTAGTCCGTGGTGACGTGTAACAGTCTGTGTAGTGAGAGAGTCAATATGATGGACGAGTGACCTCTGGTGGCAATCGGATGGAAGTCCATGGACAGGATTCTTAACACCTGCCTGTCTGACGTTTTGTATTAAAGCCTCCATTTGGATCCACATCTCCGTTGTCATGCCTCCGTACATTACAGATATAATATATACACTCTGTTTCTTTTTAGAGCCGTTTTGAATTATATTTGCATAATCAAAATATAATTTTTATTTATATATATTATTTACATGTTTTATTACGGCAATATTATTATTATTATTATTATTCAAAATATTTTAAACAATCTATAATGAATGAAGCGCTATAGAGATAAAGGTGACGTAATTTAACTTGATTGGAAATGTGCCGTAGAAATTAAAGTACAATTTATGTCCTGGTAACGATATTGGCTTTAGATACACAGCAATAGTTTGTAGTTTACAGTAACATGTATTTATGTACATATAAGAGTGTTACATTTATAATTACTATTCCTCGCCTCCAGTTCACTCACCCATTTGAAGATGAAACATCACATGGAGTGCTTGCGTTCTTGGAAACAAATGTAGTAGGTAATCTGCAAATTCCATGCATACAGAAAATTCACATACTATTCACAGTATACACATAGCATACTGCAATATAGTTGTACAGCTTCTGTACTGATTTCAGTGTACTTAAGTTATATTTAGCGGTAACACTTTATAATAACTTTCATTAATAAATCATTAACAAGCATTATATAATGCTTAATGAATAATTAGTTAAAATATATTCAAAGAGTTAGAAACGTGAAATAATGTGCTTGTTAATGTTTACTAATGTGATTTTCTGGATTTTTTTTTCTCATTTTGTCTCTCATAGTTGAGGTATACCTATGATGAAAATTACAGGCCTCTCTCATCTTTTTAAGTGGGAGAACTTGCACAATTGGTGGCTGACTAAATACTTTTTTTCCCCACTGTATTAAACATTAGATAGTGTTCAAACAAATCATTATTTCATGCAAGTTAAAATGCTTACAAATGTCATTAAACTTTCAATTCCACATGATCAAGCACTTATTGAAAATCTACAAATGATTTTAACAGATGTTGTAAAATGATTAAAAGTTTGTGTTAATGTTAACACTTCTGCTGCTATTGAGGTGTGATACAGGTAAGGTTAGGGACAGGTTTGGTGGTATGGGTAGGTTTAAGGGTTGGTTAAAGGGTCAACAGTGTCCAGGGGTCAATTTTATTACTATAAGGGAACACGGTTCAATCTGTTTATATTTCATTGTTTTGATAAATTAACAAGTATTTTCTTTAAAAAATTAGTTTTCTCATATTTATGATTCCAAGAGTATCATGTTTAATGATATACTGAAGATTGTTATACTAATGTGATTGTTGAGGCAATAAAAACAATTTTTTGCACCAAAATTACAATGTTATGTCTTTAGCAAGCATTTAGCTAAACTTATCCAGCCACCCTTTACACAAACCTTATTACATTAGCTAAAAGTCCAATGCACATAAAGATACTGAATGATTAGTAATCATTTATAAACATTTACAAATTATGAATAGTTTCAATTTTAGATTGGGTACTGCAAAAACATGAAGAAAGGATTAATAAAAGATTAGTAAAGATGTGTGAATAGGATAAATTTGGGTCTTTCAGGACACTTTTTGCCATTGAGATGACGGCTCATAAACGTATTAATTATTAGTAAACATTTATAAACATTTGCAAATGATGAATAGTTTCCACTTTAGATTGGGTACTGCAAAAACATGAACAAATAATTAATAGATTATTTGTTAAGATGAGTAAATAGAGGTCTACACAACAAACAAAGTCAAACAAATGAAGATCATATGAACAGAAAGTTTACTGACATTTGTAAGCATTTCAATTTAAATTCAATGATCATATGTTAAACTTTAGGTAATATTTAGTAAGTTCATTAGTAAACATTAACAAGAACATTATCTCATATTTCTAGCTATGTGAATATACATTAACTACTGATCTGTTAAGCATTATATAATGTCTGTTAATGATTTATAAATGAAAGTTATTATAAAGTGTTACCTATTTAGCAGATTCTGGCAAATATAGTAGGTCATCCGGGTATTCCATGTATAAAGAAAATTTGCATACTATGCACATTATACATACTGGATACTGCAGAAATAGTAAGAGCAGTATGATAGTATGGCATTTCAAACACAGCAATAAGTTTCATAGACAACTTGACGAGTTTTTGGGGCAGACCTGACCTGGTGAAAAGAGATGGTCTTCATCCCTCCAGTGGTGGTGCCGCTTTTCTCTGTAGAAATTTGGCACATAGTCTTAGAGTTTGTACTTGACTACCTGGTGCCCAGGTCAGGAAGCAGACAGACTGGCTAAACCGACCATCTGCTAGCCGCCTCACATCAAAGAAGTAAGTTAATTCTGAGTACATAGAGATTCTTTCACCTATACTGTATATCATACTATAGAGACTGTGTCTGTTTCCCGAACTAGCAAATACAAAAACGTCCAAAATAATTTAAGGGTAACAATTTAATTGTTGTTCAAAAAAAAAGAAAAAAAGATATAATACAGATAAACAAATCATAAAGCTTGGCTTAATGAATATTAGATCCCTTTCTACGAAAGCGCTTTTTGTAAATGATATGATCACTGATCATAAACTAGATGTGCTCTGTTTGACAGAAACCTGGCTAAAACCTGATGATTACATTATTTTAAACAAAACGAGTCTACCCCCCAAGATTACTGTTATAAACACGAGCCACGTCCAAAAGGTAAAGGGGGAGGGTCTAGCTACAATTTATAGTAATATTTCCAATATTTCTTAGAGGTTTGGTTTCAAGTATAATTCGTTTGAAGTAATGGTGCTTCACATTACATTATCTAGAGTGGTAAGCATTAATAATAAATTCCCTGTGATGTTTGTACTGGCTACTGTATACAGGCCACCAGGGCACTTTTATCAAAGAATTTGCAGATTTGCAGAGTTAGTGCTGGCTGCAGATAAACTCTTAATTGTTGGTGATCTTAATTTCCATGTTCATAATGAAAAGGATGCATTGGGATCAGCATTTATAGACATTCTCATCTCTATTGGGGTTAGACAATATGTCGTTATGACGTTATGTCATAATCATACTTTAGATTTATTACTATGACTTGGAATCAATGTTAAATATAAAGCTCAGTGTGACTGTGATTTACCTGTGTTGTCTCCTTTTGTTTGCTGACAACCTTGAGTAACTTCAAATTATAAATCATTACATAACTTATGCCTATATGAATATCACTACTCCTATTTTAGGCATGCTTTTCTCAAGCCCAGTCACTTATCATTTTATTATGGTATGAGGATCTGGCTACATTGCATATCTGTCATTTTAATTTTGTGTTTGGCATATTATTTTTTATTAATATGTGTCTTTTCCTGGATTCCTGTGCAACTGTTTTGGTGGGAATTTTTTATTTGTGATCAGAAAAACTGGAATGGAAACAAATGTAAATACGTATAAACCCTCAAATGTACAAACCCTCAAAAACCATGAAAGTTTATGCAGTAGGTTGAAGAGTGCTATATTAAAGCACTAGAAGTAATTTGACAGAATATATGCAAGTAATCTGCAGATTTACCGAAAGCAAGGGGAAAACAGCACTGTTTGAAATGACCCATCATTTATTTCAATGTGAAGGTAATGTTATAAAAAAAAAGACATAGAAAGAGTTAAAATTCCGTGTTCTCTGCACTGAACAATTTTTTTTAACCAGTCGGCATGTTTATTGAACAATATTATTTGTCTGACAAAATATTGAACTCCCCAGAGAGTCTATTATCACTTATTTGCCATTAGTAGTGGTCTCATTAGATGTGTTTGATGCCTAACAATCAAATGTGTTAGATAAACAGACTTGTGCTGATGCAATTAGTGCTGTTGTAGAGATGGTAGTCTAGACCTATTCCCATAGGATTGGGTTACTCATCATTAAAACACTAAAACACCTAGAACTTTCCTACTGAACCTGCTCACCTACTGAATTTTTGTAGAAAACAAAAGTGTAACTTTAATAATATATTACGATGACTGCTGTTTGATAAATACATTATACATTTTCTACAACAAGTACCCTCCAATGAATGTTTAAGAAACACTTTTCCAAATGCCTCACGTTTAGTGTTGTAACACAAACTGTAGTAAATATGACATTATTTTCAAAATACTGTAAATTATTAATTTCAAAATACTGACTTGTAGTATATACTCATTACATGTTACAAGCCCAGTGAAATCAAGAATCTGTGATTTGTTAATTGTAAATTGCAATATTTTCACTGACCAACTTAAATTTATTTTGTAAATATTAGGGGTGGCCCCGAATAGTCAAAGATTCGATAGTGTAACGAGGCTTCAACAGAGTGAGGATCCATTTGCAGCAACATAGTAGATCAGGCAGGGTCAATCACCAGCAAACACAACAGTAAAGATGAGACAACTCGGAATTCAGGGGCAGGCATGAGGTCAGGGCAGGCAGCAATAAATCAATGATCAGTTCACAATAGCAAAGAGTCCAGGGCAGGCGGCAGGCGATCACGACTAGAATAAACAATCCAAAGGTAATCCACAGGTAGACAAGACACAGGAAGAAACGCTCAGAAATGCACACCGGGGCAATACAAGACGTTGCAATGAGGGAGAGCTGTATAAATAGTTTACTAATGCAGGTCAGGTGCAAGCGCAATCAGAGCCAGGTACGTGAGTGGGAAATGAAGTCCGAATTGGAGTTCAATACTCAGGGGAGAGCTCCCTCTGGTGGCGAGCGGGTTTGTGACAGAGCCCCCCCCCCCCCCGGGTGAGGAC
>NW_015506213.1:300453-319918 GCF_001515645.1 Sinocyclocheilus grahami | reverse complement strand
TGGCACGCCGCCCCCCCCCCCCCCGTGAGTGGCTCCTGACGCGAGGAGGCAGATGACGCCGGGGTCTTCCGCTAGGTCGAGGGGCTAGTCTATCCGGGTGCATCTTATGGAACTCGTGGTGAGTGTGGGGTCGAGGATGTCCTCAGCATTGACCCAGAATTGGTCCCCTGGTCCGTACCCCTCCCAGTCCAACAGATATTGGAGGAGTCCTCCCCGGCATCTGGAATCGATTAGTTCTCGAACCTGGTATACCTCCTCGCCGTCAACCAAGATGGGTGGAGGGCCCTGGTCTCTGATCTGCTCCTCTTCCTCTACTCTCGGACCATCATCGGGTTTGAGAAGTGAAACATGAAATGTAGGAGAAATACGATAATTAGCAGGTAATGCCAAACGGTAAGAAACTGGTGTTATTTGTTTAACAATTTGGAAGGGACCCACATACCTGGGACTGAATTTGCTGCATGGAAGTCTGAGGTGGAGATCTCGGGTAGATAACCAGACCCATTGACCTGGAATGTATTCAGGACTGAGGTGACGGTGACGATCGGCTTGCAACTTCTGCCTCCTAATGGCTGTAGCATGTGGGTGTGAGCCTGGTTCCAAATATTCTCGCTCCTCTGGAGCCAGTCATTGATAGCAGGTACCTCGGTGGGTTCTCCTGACCATGGGAATAAAGGTGGTTGGAAACCCATTATGCATTGGAAAGGGTTTAGTCTAGTTGAGGGTTTTTGAAGTGAATTTTGAGCATATTGAGCGGATTTGGGGAGATCAGTGATAAAGTCTATAGCCAGATGAGACTATGGTCGGTGGGGAACCGGCAAACTCTGGCAAACCGGCATACTCTGGAGGTGAATTGGGGACCTTGATCCGACACGATATCCTCAGGGAGACCATAGAAACGAAACACAAAGTTGCATAGGGATTCAGCCGTTTCGAAAGCTGTGGGTAGTTTGGGAAGTGGAATTAAGTGACAGGCCTTGGAGAAACGATCTATGACGGTGAATATTGTGGTATTGCCATTGGATTTGGGGAGATCAGTGATAAAGTCTATAGCCAGATGAGACCATGATCAGTGGGGAACCGGCAAAGGGTGCAACAAGCCGGATGGTAGTTGTTTGGGAGACTTGCTCTCGTTACAGGTGATGCATCTGTGGATAAAGTCTATTGTGTCTGTCCTCATGGTTGGCCACCAGAAGCTGTTCTGGAGAAGGTGGAGAGTCGCAGTAATCCCAGCATGACCAGAGCTGAGCACAGAGGGAACGTGTTGGATGACCTTTTTTCGGAGGTCCTGAGGTACCAAGGTCTTGTCAGGGGGACATTCGGGAGGGGAGGGGTCTTGTAAATTAGCCTGATCAAGTTCTGTCATGATGTCCCATTGGACTGGGGCCACGATTAATGACTCTGGGAGAAGGGTTTCTTCGGGATTACTGAGGTTTGGGCAGTCGTGTTGACGTGACAAGGCGTCAGATTTGGTATTCTTAGAACCGGGACGATATGTGACAGAGAAATCGAAACGTGTAAAAAAAAAGAGCCCATTGGGCCTGTCTGGGGTTCAGTCTTTTGGCAGATTGTAGATCAGAGATCTAACTTGGAAAAGTATTTGGCTTTGCAAAGTTGTTCCAAGGCAGCTGTCAGTAGAGGTAAAGGGTATCAGAATTTAACAGTGATGTCATAGAGGCCCGGTAATCGATGCAAGGACGTAGGCCACCATCCTTTTTCTTAACGAAGAAGAAGCCAGCTGATGCAGGTGATGTTGATGGTCTGATAAACCCATCCTCATTGATGTAGGTTTTAATAGCATCGGACTCGGGTTGTGACAAGGGAAAGATGCGACCTTTGGGTGGTGCTGCACCTGGTAATAATTCAGTAGTGCAATCGCTAGAATGATGAGGAGGTAGTTCCGATGCCCTGGACTTGCTGAAAGCCTCAACGAAGTCGGAGTATTCCAAGTAGGGATGTCAATGAGTAATCGATGATCGATTAATTGTCGATAAGAGATACAATCGATTAAAGCTATCGATGGTCGATTAAGCAGTTTAATTTTGGGCTGCGTGCGGCTCATGCGCAAAACACGTGCAAGCGACTGTGAGTGACGGTATATAAATGCATCATCATTCACTCATAATTACAAATTAAGCTTTTAATGTGATTTAATCTTTAAAAGTACATTAAAATTGAAACAATACAAAGTTCTTCAATATGGAATGCAATAGAAATGTAGTAACAGTCATTTCCCCAGATAATAGTTTTATATTTGAAACAATTAGGTGAAGGTTGCAGGGCTGCGGGAAGGATTCATTCCTACAACTTAATTCATCGTTCACAAGTTTCTGCAGGACCTAACTAGCCTAGGGCACAGGTTTTCAAGCCCTGGGACAAAATGGGATGCTTTAAGGAAAATGTATAGCCTATGTAAGTAATAGGCCTGAAATAAAAATAATTTGTTTTCATTAAAAAAAAGCGAAATATATCTGGCTTAAATAATTAAGGTAACAGATTTCAAACAGAAGTGTGGTGCGGCGCTCCATAAACAAGTTCACGAAAGGAAAGGATGACAACGCGCATTCTGTTTGTTTGCTTTATTTAGCAAAAGCACAAATCTTGTTTTTATTGTGAGTGTGCCAAAATAAAAGTAAACACTTTTGCGGATTATATCTTACTCCAAAAATTGATTTTTTTATGTTTCGGCTGTTCGATCGCACAGGCGCCTCGCGCGCACACATCCCACATATTCTAGCCATTCAAACTTACATCGCAGTCTGTTCATTATCCAAATAAAATACAGTCAACCAAACATATAAAAGGTTACACTGGTCAGTTTAAATAGACCATAGTATTCCGGTCCACTCTGCTGTTATGCAAAGGACTTTTTTGCTCATGTGAAGATGATGATCTTTCCGTCTATATGCGAATGAGTGTAAAGTACATGCCTAGTTTACATTATAAATAATAGTTTAACATTCAAATACATTGCGAATATGAAAGGAAAGGATGACAACGCGCATTCTGTTTGTTTGCTTTATTTAGCAAAAGCACAAATCTTGTTTTTATTGTGAGTGTGCCAAAATAAAAGTAAACACTTTTGCGGATTATATCTTACTCCAAAAATTGATTTTTTTATGTTTCGGCTGTTCGATCGCACAGGCGCCTCGCGCGCACACATCCCACATATTCTAGCCATTCAAACTTACATCGCAGTCTGTTCATTATCCAAATAAAATACAGTCAACCAAACATATAAAAGGTTACACTGGTCAGTTTAAATAGACCATAGTATTCCGGTCCACTCTGCTGTTATGCAAAGGACTTTTTTGCTCATGTGAAGATGATGATCTTTCCGTCTATATGCGAATGAGTGTAAAGTACATGCCTAGTTTACATTATAAATAATAGTTTAACATTCAAATACATTGCGAATATGGAAACATTTGGATTTGTGCCGAATGAGACGTGAGTAATAACCTCTAAATACATCTAGCCAAACCCACGCTCGCTCTGTCTCGTATGCACGCAAGCATGCACTGTCATGATCTAATGCACTGTAAATCAGTGTTAAAATCTGACATCTTCCGGAACAGGATCCAGCAAGATCAAATTAAGTACTGGTCATAATACTCACATAAAAATGTTTCATGTTAGCAACAGTGTGTTTTGCTGCAGCAGCACCGATGGAAGCGGTTCACTGACTGCGCAGCACAGCCACACGCGCCACAGTTACGTTTGGGTAATTTTATTTTAAATCCCATAATGTCAGTTGAAAACATTGCAATAGTGTTTTAAAATACAATAACGAGCACCACAAAACAATTTAAAGAGGCGCGTTCAGCAGTCTCCGTGTCGGGATAGGAAACAGTAAACAAAGTAAAATGATCTCAAACATATGGCGCGCTCTGTTTATTTTATCAAATGATCATAATCACATCTATTCATTTTACAATCCTGCTACTAGCATTTTATTCAGACTAAAACCCCTTTAATTCAGGTGAGAAAGCGGGTTTTTTTTTGAGTGGCTTTTGCACATCCTGTCATGCCAGTGACTGTGTGCTGCTGCAATAGGATTTTGCGGATTTTGCTGCATTAAAGTTAACGATTAATCGACTAATTGATCATTAATTTAAATGACGATCGATCATGGAAATGATTGAAAATTGACATCCCTAATTCCAAGGGAAGTGTAGAAGGGAGAACTGGCTCGTCCGTGAGCGTAACGGTCTGAACGGAGATTGCTGGATTGTCGATCAGACATTTGGATTGACATGAAGGATCCCACTGAATGATCCAACCCTCCTTCCAGGAGATGAGAGGATTATGTTGGCGTAACCAAGGAAGTCTGAGAATTATAGGGTTATGTGGTGAGGTGATGATGTAGAAGGAAATGCTTCCAGTGTGAAGGGTCCCGGTCTCCAAATGCAAGTCCATGGTGGTGTGCATGACCATTCCTTCACCGAGAGGACGTCCATCTAGCGCTTCCACTGCCAAATGAGAATTGCAAGGGATTAGTGGAATTTTATGTTGTCAAGCAAACTCGTGAGACATGAAATTTCCCGCTGTTCCTGAGTCCAGCAGAGCTGATGTGGGTATGTTATCTTCCTCTATAGACAGTAATATGGGTACTTTTATGCAAGTACTGGAGTGGTGTGCCTGAATGCATGGACTCACCGTGGAGGAATTATGAGGAGGCAGTCGTGTGGGACAGGAAGCCCTCAGATGGCCAGCTTGGCCGCAACAGAGGCAAAGATGTTGGCGAATTTGGTGTTCTCGTTCCTCTAGAGACAGGTGAGTGTATCCGAGCTGCATGGGTTCCACGAGAGAGGTGGAGGAAGTTGTGGTTGGAAAAGGATTGCTGGCTGGTACCATTCTGGTAGGGCGACGGGAATGAATCAAATGATCAATCTGAATAGCCAGTTCAATGAATTGGTCGAGGGTTCCCCTCGTCCCGGCACGCTAGTTCTGATTGAAGCTCTAAGCTAAGTCCCTTACAAAAGAGCAATTTCAGCATCCTTTCAAACCAGTCAGTCTGTGCGGCGAGAGTACGAAATGACTAAGCATATTCAGCTGAGGTATTAATGCCGTGGCATAAAGCAAGCAGTTGGTCATCCGCACTTTTACCTCCCTCTGAATTATCAAATATTTCTCGAAAGCGTTGGAGGAAAGTACGAAATGAAGGGAAAGCTGATCCATCCTACCTCCATACTGCCGTTGCCCATTCTAAAGCCTTGTCAGTGAGTAGTGAACATACAAAGGAGATCTTACTGGAATCGGTGGTGTACATAGTTGGTTGTTGGTTGACAAACAATGAACATTGCAACAAAAATCCTTTACACTTCATGGGATTTCCATCAAACTTATCTGGGAGAGCCAGGCGAGGTTTAATGGAAGGAGCGGAAGGTGGTGATGCGTTCATGCTCGGTTGACTAAGCGCTGGATCCGGAGATGAGAGACGTATATTCTGAAGTGCATCAACAAGCTCCTCCGTCAGTGTCATTAGTCACGCCAGCTGGTGTTGATGAACAGCGAGTTAGTTCGCTTGAGCGGATAATTCCATGGTTAGATGAGCCAGAGCTGTTGAATCGTGTGTTGGTGAAGTCTTCTGTAACGAGGCTTCAACAGAGTGAGGATCCATTTGCAGCTTTATTGAAAATGTAGTAGATCAGGCAGGGTCAATCACTAGCAAACACAACAGTAAAGATGAGACAACTCGGAATCCAGGGACAGGCATGAGGTCAGGGCAGGCAGCAATAACTCAATAATCAGGTCACAATAACAAAGAGTCCAGGGCAGGCACCAGGCGATCACGACGAGAATAAACAATCCAAAGGTAATCCACAGGTAGACAAGACACGGGAAGAACCGCTCAGAAATGCACACCGGGACAGACTTCGCAATGAGGGAGTCTGAGAGCTGTATAAATAGTCCACTAATGCAGGTCAGATGCAAGCGCAATCAGAGCCAGGTACGTGAATGGGAAATGAAGTCCAAATTGGAGTACAAAACTCAGAGGAGAGCTCCCTCTGGTGGCGAGCGAGAGGCACTGTGGGAGTCTTGTTTGTGACAGATAGGAGGAGCCTGATTCGTCTACCAATCTCACAGTCAAATAGTCGTGGGGTGTTATGATCATGCCATTTTGGCTATATGGGAGTGCTCAAATGTCTGATTTCACATAGAAATACTGGTTTTCTCCCAATAAATTAATTTACAGCCTATTAAAATAATCCTGTAAATTAGAATCTGAAAAGAAAGAAGCTTCAAATAAATATTTTAACGTGCGTGAATAAATCCAACCACCTCTATAGATTTAAGTTTAACTTTCCATAACCAGTGACCGACAGAGAAGCATTTTGGCGGCAGGGATTTCAAACTTAACAAGACTCAAATTGACACAGGCAAAGTGAAAGACTGGGTTTTTTAGATCAGGTAGGGTACAAGTGATTTCAAAATATTTCAGCCAGTTCATATATATCGTGTATATATTATTTATCTCGTATGAGATGCATTTGGTTGAGTTGCGCTGCAGTAAAACGCTTCATTGTAGTACTACGGTGATTATCTCTTCAGCACGCAGGGCGAGCAGGACAAACAACAATGCAGAATATTAATAACTATGACTGGGACTGTCATATACATAACATTATAATGAGAACACTATTATAATAAAACGCTGTAAATTTTTAGAGTTTAGTTGCCGTGTTTCTTCACGGTGTTGCGTGAAAAACGCGTCCACAAGTGATGTTTTATTAACAAATTTCGGGAGGAGCACGCGCAGATAATTAACACGGCCAGTCCATCATCAGTAATTACACCATCTATACAATCAGCACAAGAGAGAACCTCTATAAATAATCAAAGCAGCCTTACCTTCATTATCTCTAGACTTTCAGCACTGGCACACCCAATCGCCGCAAACATGTCATAGATCGAACTTTTCCCAGACTACAACGCGTTCGTCACCACGGGTCCTCCGGCGTCTCCAGTCGCCGTTCAGCGCACCAGTGCTCCACAGGACACCATAATCGAGCCAGAGGCTGCAACACGAGGCCGCCGGGCTTCCCGCGCTGCCGTCGCTCATACCTCCAGACACCGAGGCATGCCATCACCTTCACCTTCTAGGCGTCAGCCACCTTCTCCAGCATCTTCCTACGCTTCAGCCCTCTCCTCCACCCCAGCTGCGGAAAAATGGACGGTGACCGGTCTACGCCAGGCGCTCATTAGCTCCGGCGTCAACGTCCCACGACTGTTGGTCAAGGCGGATCTCCTCGCCCTCTATACTTCCCTCCAAACAGGGGTACCTCCAAGCTCTACTCCTCCATCCAAGGCCGCGGATCAAGCGATCCAGGGCCGCAGCATTCCGTACTCACGGCTCGAGCTAACCACCACTCCTTCGAAGACGGGCTTCCGGCCGTTAGGCTGCAGCAAAAAGCCTTCAGCAAGCCTGGGCTGTGTCCCGGATGCCGCCAGCCCCAGACCCCCTCCTCCATCCACCGTCAGCTCGCATCTCATCCTGGCAAAGTGCCAGCTTCAGTCTCCACAAGCCGCCACGTCAGCGTGAGCATGCCTCCGCTAGCGGCGCAGACCTGCCCGCAACCCTCGTCTCACACCTCTCCGCACCCTCTTCCCTACCCATGGCCCGCAGCCCCACCGTCCATCTCCAGGGCGAGCGTGCCTCCGCTAATGGCCCTGGCCCCGACGCCCGCCATTCCCCCTCTTTTTCTTCCGCTCCCGGAGCTGTCCTAAGCGCGAGCATGTCTCCGCTAATGGCGCAGGCCCCGATGCCCGTCATTCCCCCTCTCTTTCCCCCTTCCTATTCCATCCCCGGAACTGCCCCAAGCGTGAGCGTGCCTCCGCAAGCGGTTCCGGCGACTACCTTTCCACTTCCCCTCGCTCGCTCTTCCTTCACGTTTCTTCCGCCACGCCTCTACCCACCCTTCCGATCGCCCTCGCCTTGGAACCACCCTCGTGGCCAGCAACATCAGGACACAGATCTTGGCAGGTGCGGATGTAGATCTTTTTTCCCTTTTGTCACCAATTTCACCTTCGTCTGCAGATCGCCAAATCGACTGCGGCGGTTTTTCTGTCACTTTAAAAAAATACAGCTCACAGCCCATCACGTACTTGATCATTTGCCGAATTCATGATCACTTTCACCCGTTACGTAGAAGTCATCTGCACTGTTTTTCCTCACAGGAGACGCGAGCTCGTCGATTATCTTGCGATAGTCGCCGAACTCGCGTTATCATATGGCGGTTCTCACTTTTATACCTACCACAAATTATTCGTAGCTAAATGCGCCATCCAAGTGGCCCAGTGGAACCAATGTCCTTACTGGGGGGCTTTGGACACCATAACAGAGTATTTTTAGGCTGCCACAACATATCCTGCACGGTCTGCTGATCCGTCGCCCACTCCACCATTACATGCCCTCTAATCAACCCATCTTTTCCCCCCTGCCCCGAGCCATCCCAGCCCAAATCCATCAGCTATGTCCCGCGTCTCCTAGACATCCCAACCATCCCCTTTCCCCCCACTTCCACCTACCGCCGCCGCTCAGCTCCCTCTGATAGCCAGGTCTGCGCCAGTTTTAATACTGGCAGATGCTCAAAGCAGCGCTGCCGTTTCATGCATGTTTGCAATTTTTGTGGCGGCGCTCACGCCCGCTTGATATGTCCAGTGCAAAAAGCTGCAAATAAAAATGCTAAACAATACTTATCGACTCCTGTACATGTTTCTTGTTTGTCTTCAGAATTGCTTCATCACCCTGACTCCTTTTTTACAGATTATCTACTATCGGGTCTCTCACATGGCTTTCACCCCGGTGTCGGAAAACTCCCCTCCCAAAGCTTCATATGCCCCAATCTCCAGTCCGCTCTCGCCAAACCCGAAACAGTCTATCTCCTAATTAAAAAAGAAGCCGACCTCAAACTTCATGATCGGCCCCTTTTCCATCCCTCCCTTTAATGTTTTCCATGTCAGCCCCATCTGTGTAGCTAGCAGGAAATTCTCCAGTAAAAAACGCCTCATAATTGATCTCTCATCCCCGCATAATTCCCGGTTCCCAAGCGTTAACAGCCTCATTCCGCTCGAAGAATTTTCTCTCCACTACCATGACATTGACCAAGCCATTACCCTGATCAAAAACGTGGGTCACGGCGCTTGGCTGGCCAAAGTCGACATCACCTCTGCCTTTAAAGTGATCAAACCCCTTTGAAGTCAGTATAGCCAGTATAGCCCCAGTCACTCAAACTTCAGACCCACCATAGTTGACCCCCTTTTTTCATCACCTAATCCAATCCATCTATAACAACCCATCCCCACTCCAGCCATCCCAGCAGCACCCACTCCCACAGGAGCTTTACCTAAATTCCCACACTGCTTTTCCATATTTTCCCACTGCCGCAGCAGTTCCCGCTACCGCAGGAGCTCTTCCATGTTTCCCCTCCGCCACAGCAGTTTTTTCATATTTCCCCACTGCCGCAGCAGTGCCCGCTTCCGCAGGAGCTCTTCCATGTTTCCCCTCAGCCGCAGCAGCTTTTCCATATTTTCCCACTGCCACAGCAGTTCCCGCTCCCGCTGGAGCCATTATCTGTATTTTACACTGCCGCAGCAGTGCTTGCTTCTGTAGAAGCCATTTTCTATTTTCAGATGCCGTAGCAGTTCCCACTCCCACAGGGGTTTTCTTTTCAGATGATGCAGCAGCGCTCGCTTCCGCAGAAGCTATTTTTCTTTTCAGATGCCGTAGCAGTTTCCACTCCACAGGAGTTTTTTTCTTTTTCAGATGCCGCAGCAGCGCCCACTTCCGCAGAAGCCTCTAGTTCTCTCTTCTAAGTCTCAGCAGTGCCTCTACTACAAGCGATGTCCAGAACCCCACCAATCTTAAGCTTTGCTAATTTTGGGGGGTTATCAATGCTCCTCTCTGGCTGCTGTCCCATACTACTTGCATCTTTTGGGGGAGTGCTCTGGGTCTGGGCTAAAGCCGAGCTCGGAGCCCTCTCCCCGGACAGCACGCCAAATACGCATAACCTTTACTCTGTTCATTATATGTAAGTGTGAACTCGTGAAAAGGAGTTTATTCCGTGCTGCGCAGACACGTTCATGTGCATTCGGGGCATTTTGTGTAGATAGCCTGTAAGTCGTAATATTAACGTTATGTTGTATAAATAGCAAAGCGTATTCTATATGAGATAAATGATGAGTTAAATCCCATTGATTAAAAACATGCTATCATATGCTTCATTCTACTGGTCATCTTCATCACACGCAGCTCAAATAGAAATGCAGAACATTAATAACTACCGTCATATAAATAGCATTATAATGAGAGCACTATTATAATAAAACACTGAATTTTTAAAGTTTAGTTGCTGTGTTTCTGCACGTTGTTGCATGAAGAACACGTCCACAAAAGGAGTTCATTCAGAGCCGCGCAGACACGTTCATGTGCATTCGGGGCATTTTGTGCAGATAGCCTATAAGTCGTAATATTACCGTTATGTTGTATAAATGAAGTGTATTCTATATGAGATAAATGATGAGTTAAATCCCATTGATTAAAAACCTGCTGCTTCATTCTACTGGTCATCTTCAGCACGTATAGCTCAAAACAGAAATGCAGAACATTACTACTGTCATATACATAACGTTATAATGAGAGCACTATTGTAAAAAATGTTGTGAATTCTTAGGGTTTCATTGACGTTTAATGTTAACCATCTTTTAATCAAAACATAAAACATTATTTACCCCATTTGTATCTGCGAGGTGTCCGTTACACATTTTCCCTGCGTGTTAACGTAATTTTGAATGTCGAAGTCTGACTTGACTCTTGGTAATGTATTTTGCCCCGCCCCCAAAACATATGATTCGACTATCAGTCGAACATCGGCAAGATTAGAAAATTCCGATTCGACTATGAAAATCCTTAATCGGGGACAGCCCTAGTAAACATGAACAAATTTTAATGTTGATGGCTGCAACACACTCCAAAAAGTTGGAACAGAGGCAAAATTAAAGTGAAAAGCTTATAGAATATCCACGTTAAACTCTTTTGAAACAGTTCACAATAAGCAGGTGAATTCCAGCAGAGCAAACGACATGGGTGACTGGCATATGTGCAAAGGTACCATTGTCGTGGAGGCATATATTGTACAGAGACATATACTGTCATTAAGATGACGTCTTTCATGTCCATGGTTATTAGGTCAAGACAATGCCAGGTCTCATTCTGCATGTGCTACAATAGAGTGGTTTCATAGTCTCATGTGGATGTGACTGACTGGCCAGCAGATCTGTCCCCTATTGAAAATGTATGGCCCATCATGAAAAGGAAAATCAGACAATAATGTCTACAGACTGATGAAGCTGAAGTCTTGTATCAAGCAAGATTAGACAAAAATTTTGCATGCAAAACTTTAACAATTAGTATTGTGGGATTACAAATTTAAGAATCTGTTTAAAATATGCTGATCCTATGTTCTGACATAGCATCACATGAAAAACTAAGGTGAAGTCGTTTAGGGTAAATTGCATCGGACAAATGATTGTCTTAAGCAAGGTGTGGCAAGAGGTTCCTGTCTGTTCCTGTTCTCTTATTGTTAGTAAAATGAACCAGATTACTGAGACGATCACCTTTTGTTTGTAATGGCTCTTGGTGCCTCTGCCCCAGTCTTGGAGTAGTTATGCTGATTGGATTAGGACTGTCAGACTGATTGGATTAGCACCTATGCATTTGAATGACACTGTTATGCTGATGAGATCAGGGCTGGAGAAATTCCGGTAACGGGCTGATTCCTGTATTGCATTTGCATGCTTTGTTTAGATTGTCTCCACCTCTACTGAATGAATCCCGCCCCCTTAAAATGTATATAAACTCTACTGTGCTGAGCTATAGTCAGACTTGGATGACTGCAGCGACGCACAGCGAGTCCTCAATAAAGAGTGACTTCTGTATGAAAGATATCCCAACGACGAGGAAAAAGTTTCCTACAGTATCCTCAATTCTCAAACAACTAAACGTTGTAATTAAAAGGACAGTTGATGTGAAAGAGTGTTAAACATGCCTCTGTCACAAATGTTTTGGAGTGTGTTGCAGCCATCAATATTTAAAATATATATATATATTTACAAAATACAATCAAGTTGGCCAGTGAAAACATTGGAAATATTTCCTTGTATTTTTGTCACTTAAATAAAGGTTAAAGAGGATTAGCAAATTACAGATTCTTTTTATTGCATTTAAAAAAATGTCCCAACTTTTTTTGGATTTGGGGTTGTATAATATGTATGCAGTATCTTAATGGTAACTGTTAGAGCACTGACACTGACATCTTCAGACCAGGGTTCCCACTCTTTCATGAACACCAGTCTTTTAACACCATTTATTTTATATCAAGCACCTATCAAATTCACACCCCGACATATGCAGTGTCATGAAAGACCTTACAGTACTTAACATTTCACCACTTACACTTAACATTTACATAAAAACATTTCAGAGTAATAATGTTTTGAATGTGTAGGTTTCATAAATTTAGACCGTCTGAGTAGTTGTGTTCAAAGGAATTTAATTAAATCCATTGAAGTCAGTACTGGTAATATTCAAATACAATTTCTAAAATATTGATCAAATATGCATCAAACTGGTTTTTGCTGTAGTTCTTGTTCAATATTTAAATTGGAAAGAATTTCTCAATTTTTAAATTAATAAAAAGTGGTTAAATGTTGAAATAACATGGTAAAAACCTGTTAACATAAAAAAATTGCACATTCACTCAGAGACATTACTCATTAATAAATAAACAAGTCAAAATAATTTAGTAAATTACTTTTTATTGTAAATCCCATTTTTTCATCTTTGACCTAGAGGAATGCAGCTGCTCAAAATGTCATTTTTTTTTTTTATATTTCATGAACATTTTAAACCTTGTACATGTGCAAATCTGCAAAGAAATAGTAAGAAAAGAAATTTAAAAAAATAGGACCTTCTATTTGCTTTTAAACTGTAAACGCTTTTCACTAAGCTGTTTTTCCAATTTTTCAAGTTCTACATTTTTCTGTATTTTCATTTTCCATGTTGCAGTAAGTTTTGGGAGCTCATTTTTAGTCCATCTCCTATCCTGAAAAGTCTGTCTTGCAGAGACTGACAAAAATGAGCTCCTAAAACTTTAGATTAGATTTGCCAGATTCTGGAAGATCAATTCTTCTAACACTGGTAAAAGAGGATGTGGTGCTGGTCCTTCAAGAGTCACTCTCAACTTCTCTGTCCATAAAGCCTATAAAATAGTCTTCATGTATTTCACAACACTTCAGCATGTTATTGTTATTAAGTAGGGGTCATTTCTTAGGATTTTTTACCCAAGCAAAGTCTCTCAGAACCTGACACTTTGTACTTCTGGAGACTCCAGGAAGTTTGCAGTTCTGGAAAATGCTGGTGCTGGAGACTAAATGGTTCCTGATGGTTTCTCACCTAATTATTCACATTAATTCTTAATTCTTTTGCAGTTAACGTTTGTCTTTTCTTCTCCACCTGTTTTTTTTCTGACCCTGCTGACCCAATGAGCATGTTGCTGACCAATGGTCATGTCTTAACTTAGAAATTTCTGTATTGCATTAGTTTTTAGAGATGTGATCATTTTTGACTTCTCAGTCTGAGTTAAATATCTTTTTTTGTGTGTGTCTCATTTAATCCGGAAAAGAACCTACCTAATAATTCTGTTTTTCATTTCCAGCCTTCATGGACAATTATATATGACTTATAAATGTTTAAATACAAAACTAATAGTAGTTATTAAGATTGATGTGGTTTGGAATTGGTCAAATGTGCTTGGAAAAAAATATGAACAGAATATTAACGTGCATAATAATTATGCATGCACTGTAAGTGCTCCCTTTACACAGAGTGCCGCTATATCGTTCAAGCGAAATTGAACAGCAAACACTTATTCAAATGCGATTTCAATACCCCGCATATTGATAGCGGCTCCCTGATGTGCGAAAATTATGGGGTTAAAGCAAAAAAAAATCTTTTGACTGAATTTTTCCTCGGCCAAACCCCATTCCACAGCCATACCCGTCACACACTCAGTTTAAGAGCAGTGTTTGTCTTCTTGTAATTAAGAGCACTTGTCCTCATAACTTAAAAAATTTAGGAGCACCTTCTGATAAATAATCAAAAATTCTGATCAAAAATTAGCCTTCATAATACGAGCTGACATTTGAAGTGCCGCTATATCGTTCAAGTGAAATTGAACAGCAAACACTTATTCAAATGCGATTTCAATACCCCGCATATTGATAGCGGCTCCCTGATGTGCGAAAATTATGGGGTTAAAGCAAAAAAAAATCTTTTGACTGAATTATTCCTCAGCCAAACCCCATTCCACAGCCATACCCGTCACACACTCAGTTTAAGAGCAGTGTTTGTCTTCTTGTAATTAAGAGCGCTTGTCCTCATAACTTAAAAAATTTAGGAGCACCTTCTGATAAATAATCAAAAATTCTGATCAAAAATTAGCCTTCATAATACGAGCTGACATTTGACTCAAAGTGATTTCAGGGGCATTTTTTTTTTACCTTTGTAAATGCATTTTTCTAATTTTATTAAATGCATGCAGTGTTTCCTCTAGGATTTTTTCCAGCTGTGGTGGCAGGACTATTTCTCATGGACCACACGTTTGTGTTTTCATGTGGATGGAGATTATTTTAAAAACGGAAGAAGGTTTATAAAAATACACGTGTACGTGTGAACATGTCCTTATTTTAACTAAAAAAGACAATAGTAAATAAAATAAGAACAAATAAATTAATGACAATCAGTAGCACAAGCAACTATAATCTATACTCAACTGTAAAATAACACTGGATAGTATTCACTGTATAATGAAAGGCAGCAGCAGGTTTATTTAGGCTGCTGTCTCTTTAAGACCTCATGGACGGATCTAATATACTGTTACACTCTCAGCTTTCTCTGATACACTCTATGCTTACTTTTCTTTTTAGGAGCGCTTGTGCTCTTTTCTATAAAAAATTCTATTTAAAACAATATAATAAGAGGTAGAATTAGACAAATAAGTTACCAATCATATGAAATTAGTATTAATAAATTAATTTGTACTACAGAGGCGGCACAGAAGAACACAAAAGTGGCTTGTAGGTACATTTTCAGACGTTTAATGAGACTCAGAGGTAGCATGATTGCAATTGAATTCATACATTCATGTGGAGATTAATGTTTTAAATATAAAATTTTGAATACAGAAATATTAAATGATTTAAATAGCTGAAATTATACGCTAAAAATGAAACTAAATCCGCCAGCAGGTGGCGGTAAGTCACTGATTTTATAACTGAATCATTCATTCAATTGATTCGTTTGAACAGCTGATTCATTCAGGAATGAAATCTTTATGTATGGGTAATCATGAATCAGCGACTGTGTTTGCTTTTAGAGATGCGCAGCGGCTCAGCTGTTACTATATTTGGAACTATTTTCGTTGATGAAATATATACAATAAGAATGTTTGCGGGAGCGTGACACACACGTTGCGGGAGTGGGCGGTAATGGTCAGAAATTCAGCGGGAGCGGGCTTAAGAAAACTGTCCTGCTCAGGAATCTAGGCTGCGCATCAACACACACAAGTTTTTTTTCGCGCTCCCCCATCTCCACCCCCAATCATTAGTGCCGCTTGTTCTGTCTTTGACAGAACATATAGGACAATTTTTAAATAGCGCAATAAACAAAATCTATTTCAAATTTAATTCAAGCACTTTCAAGGACCTATGTTTGTTTTCAAGTACTTTCAAGAAGCGTGGGAACCTTGTCAGACCTTCAGCCATCTGTAATTTGTGATTCAACCTGATCTGAAATTAATGAGTTTGTTAAATGGGGAGAAATCTACAGCGTTCTGGGAGGTGGGTCCAAAACCCATATACATTCAGGATTGAGAAAAAGACTGTATTGCTTGGATGCAAAACAGTTTTACTGTGGATTTGTTAGGAACTTTTTCTGACAGCCCTAATTAAATAAGAACTCATAAAGGGGTATCTTTTGCACCCATATTGCTTCAGAAAACAGTGCGTGGCACATTTGATTGTGTTTCCAGAGGAATTACGTCCAAAACTGTGATAATTTGAATTGTGTATGAACATACAAAAAATTTACTGGAATATAGATCAGATAAGGTCTGATAGGCTTATGAATATCTACATTTAGAACTATACATATTAAATTAGAGGGTGGGTTGATAGCTGAATATTCAAACCTCACAGTAAGTGAGGTGGTCACTGAGTTTCCAAAAGTATAAAACGGAGTCATATTAGTGGCAAGCATCCTCACACAGAGTCTACTCTTCAAGATAGATCCATCATGGAGATGTCCAACTGGGGAGTGACAAACACGGAAAATCTAACGATCCGATACTGCTTTCCAGACAACAATTTGTCTTGTACCAAAAGTATCAGACCAGAAGCGGAGTACATTGTTGTGTACATTTTCATTTCTATAACATCAGTGTTCACCGTGTTTCTGAACTTGTTGGTGATTGTCTCCATCTCACACTTCAAGCAGCTCCACACTCCGACCAATGTGCTGATCCTCTCTCTGGCTGTGGCTGATCTCATCGCAGGATTGATTCTCATGCCAGTGCAGGGAATGAAACTCATTGAGCCATGCTGGTACTTTGGAGAAATATTCTGTTCAATATTCCCTCTTATTCTGTATGTGGTTGTCACAGCATCTCTGGGTAATTTGGTTATTATATCCGTGGATCGGTACATTGCTGTGAATGACCCTTTGCGATATCCACTGAAGGTCAATACTAACAGAGTTGTTGTTTCTATTGTTGTAAATTGGTTATTCTCCTTCGTATATTCTTTTTATCTTTTGTATGAGTCCTTAATCTATCCAGAAAGAAACCATACATGTATTGGAGAATGTGTACTTTATGTTAAGTTGGAATATCTAATATTAGATTCCTTTGTTTGTTTAGTGGCACCTTGCTGTATAATTATTCCTTTGTATATGAAAATCTGTTTTGTAGCAAAACGGCAAGCTAAGCAATTAAATTCAGTCACAGACAAAAAGGCCAGGTCGGAAAAAAAGGCTGCAAGAACCTTAGGGATTGTAGTACTGGTTTATCTTCTTTGCTGGATGCCATACTATTTAGTTACTCTTTCTTTTGGGCATGATGAAAATGATGCTCTTATAATTAATATGATGCAATGGATTGTATGCATGAATTCATTATTGAATCCACTTATCTATGCAATGTTTTATCGGTGGTTTAGACTGTCAACAAAATACATTTTGACACTGAAAATATTGGAACCTTCATCAGAGTACTTCAATCTGCTTCCAGAAGAGAAATGATCACAAACTCACATGCGAAAAAGATAATCTGCCTCCAAAGGGAGTAGCATTCTTGTTTTGAGCAAATCTACTGAACATTAAATGACACCAAGTCATGTAGTAACATGTAGCTTGTTTTTTGTTGTTGTTTATTTGTTTTAAAATTTAAAATATGGTGTCTAACACGTACACTGTGAGCATTTATATTTGTGAATGACAATGAACACGAAAGCACAGCAAAATGATGCTGGATACTGCTTTGCAAGAAAGATGTTCAAAGAAAAATGTAACGTGTCATGTTAAAGTTGTTATTTCAAAGATGTTTAGTTTAAATGAAAGAAATCCAATTGAATGCATGACCATGGGCATTCTGCAGTTACAGTAAAACTATTTGGAGACAAACTGCACAAAATGAGCATAAAGTATTGATGTTTGGTTCGAGTGATAATCATTATAATATAATTTTCTTTTAAAACTAGTGCATTAATTCGTATGTCCAGATGATGTCCAGATGTATAAACTAAGGCCTACATAGTTATTCCCTTATACACATTTAAATGTAGTAACAAACACACAGACACTGTGAAGACTGTAAAAAAAGAAAGAAAACGTTCGATCAAATTATCCCAGAATCAACTTTGTCTTGCTGCCCGTGATCATGTCAAGGATCAGACAAATTTCCAAGTGGGCATTAGTGTTCATAGAATGAAAATGATTTGCAACCCAATAATTCAGTTGTAAAATAAGATACAAGTATAACTTTTATTAATACAACTAATGATACATGGCTCACAGTAAAATCCATTGATGCAAACTATTCTGTATTTTTATTTCACAGTTTTGATTTGAACATATTGGCTTTCATTTATGTAATTCCTATAGGTACAAACATAACTGAAAGTGACAAGTAACATTAACAGAGCCATTTTTGGCATATCAGGCATATTTGGCATTAAGAGTGAACTTGATTGAAGAGTGTGCTTTATTTATTTACTTGCAAAAAGTTCAAATTGATTACTTTGCAACAAATTCTAGAATACCGCTTGCAGCCAGGGGAGGAGTTGAGAACGGAGACGTGAATCAGACATTTTCTGTTTCTAGTAGTGATTGCAATATTTGTCAAATACTTAATGTACTACTTAATACTATATTTAATCTCACAGGGCAGTGTCTATCTTTAAGGTATAGAGTTGGAGGAACAAGTGTACTATCTTTTCACCTTGGAATTATGATCTTTCATTAATTATATATAAGTTAACGCCCAATGGTCTTCCACAGGGTTTCCACAGACCACTTTATGGCAAAACATTCCATCTCAATCACTGGATACCGGGAAAATAGATTCCTACTGAGGTAGGGCACTGGCTTCTTGGCTACTTTGCCTTCCTTGGCTAGTACCACTTCTATTTCCTTGTTGAGGTGTTCATTTTATTATGTTCCCCTCCTGTCTAGGGGATTGTGAAGGGAAGTAGCAAAGAAAAAAGCATAAATAATAATAAAAAAATGGCATGAACACACTTCAGTCTTCTGTCCCAGAGAGTGAAGATGACTCCAATTCAGATGTATGCAAAAGTGGAGTTTTATTTACAGAAAAAAAAGAAAGAAAAAAAGAACTAATAGTTTAAGATAAGGAGATAGGAAGTAATGGCTCAGGAGAGAGCAAGGTTCTCTAACTAGTTTAGGGTGCAGCACTAACTTACCTCAAACACCCAAAAGAAAAGAGAAATAAACAACAAAACTTTCCTCAACTCTCTAACTAAACCAAAAACCGGAATGAAAGTAGTATCCAAAGAAAAAGGCACTCTCTCTCTCCCTACAGCTTCCCTTTTACTGGCACATTTCAATTTACACTGTTTTAAACCCTTTCTTTTCTTTTAAACCCTCACTTACCCTTCTTTGCTTTTGTCCTTCTTAAAAACAACAACATACGTGAATGTACATTTCAAAATTAGTTACAAAACAGTTGCTCCTGGCAACAGGGATAGGTAGTATGTTTGCTTAACACAACATCAAACATGACCGTTTATGAGACTAATATCATGTTTTGCTCCAAAATCACTATATAACATCAGTCGTGTTAACAGTTAGCTTCTTTGGTTCCATGTTGCTTCTTATCACAGTGAGACAGAA
>NW_015506213.1:299200-300109 GCF_001515645.1 Sinocyclocheilus grahami | reverse complement strand
ATTCCTTAAGTAGCAATACTTTTACTTAAGTACAATTTCTTAGTATTCTTTCCACCACTAGTAAGGGAAGTGGTGTAAAGCTCATCCCAGAAAGACTAAAAGTATTTCCATCCCTCATTTGGCCTGGGAATGCCTTGGGATCCCTGAGGATGTGCTGGAGGATGTGGCCAGGGAAGAGGACACATGGGTGACCTTACTTGGCCTGCTGCTCTCACTTGCTCTCTCTCTATACACATATATATACATATATATATATATATATTAGAGGTGTAACGAAACACGTATTCGTATTGAACCATTCGGTACGAGGCTTTCGGTTCGGTATGCATTACAAACTGAACGATTCGATTCGTTGGACTAATCCTATTACATTTGGAAAATAAAACAGCTTAAAGTGTGTGAAATATAATGTTCTCAGTGCCACTGCGCTCAACAAGGCAGCCCAAACGACGTAACAGGCAACGTGCTGTCTGCCCAGTGGTGAAACGTTAGCGGATGGGCATGCAGGACAAGCGCTGCGAAAGGCCCCGTGATAACTTCCCCGTGCTGGGTTGCGTCAAAAGACGATGATCTTGTATCGACGATAGCCAGAGATATTGTCAAAAACATCAGTGTTGGGGAAGCTACTCTGAAACTGTAGCTTGACCAGCTACAAGCTACTGGTAAATTAAAGTAGTTAAGCTACATGCAAGCTACCCTTTTGAAAAAATAGCTAGCTACACTCTTATTATTTTTATACATTCTTCTTTATCTTTCTTTTTTTTTTACAGATAACTAAATGATTATTAATGAAGAATTATAATGAAGTTATAAGTCAAATATTTAGGGTCAATCATCAGCTGCGCTCGTGAACACTGCACTTTACGTGAATCCCGCCGCAACCATCCTTTGCCAAATGATAACCACACT
>NW_015506213.1:295265-298265 GCF_001515645.1 Sinocyclocheilus grahami | reverse complement strand
TTTTTCAGTACTTTTACTTGTACTCAAGTAAATTATTCCTTAAGTCGCAATACTTTTACTTAAGTACAATTTCTTAGTATTCTTTCCACCACTAGTAATGGAAGTGGTGTAAAGCTCATCCCAGAAAGACTAAAAGTATTTCCATCCCTCATTTGGCCTGGGAATGTCTTGGGATCCCTGAGGATGTGCTGGAGGAAGTGGCCAGGGAAGAGGACACATGGGTGCCCTTACGTGGCCTGCTGCTCTCACTTGCTCTCTCTCTATACACATATACATATATATATATATATATATTAGAGGTGTAACGAAACACGTATTCGTATTGAACCATTCAGTACGAGGCTTTCGGTTCGGTATGCATTACAAACTGAACGATTCGATTCGTTGGACTAATCCTATTACATTTGGAAAATAAAACAGCTTAAAGTGTGTGAAATAT
This sequence comes from Sinocyclocheilus grahami, assembly GCF_001515645.1. Classification (NCBI taxonomy): domain Eukaryota; kingdom Metazoa; phylum Chordata; class Actinopteri; order Cypriniformes; family Cyprinidae; genus Sinocyclocheilus; species Sinocyclocheilus grahami. Next base: position 297,826 of record NW_015506213.1, on the reverse strand, counting down.
AATGTTCTCAGTGCCACTGCGCTCAACAAGGCAGCCCAAACGACGTAACAGGCAACGTGCTGTCTGCCCAGTGGCAAAACGTTAGCGGATGGGCATGCAGGGCAAGCGCTGCGAAAGGCCCCGTGATAACTTCCCCGTGCTGGGTTGCGTCGAAAGACGATGATCTTGTATCGACGATAGCCAGAGATATTGTCAAAAACATCAGTGTTGGGGAAGCTACTCTGAAACTGTAGCTTGACCAGCTACAAGCTACTGGTAAATTAAAGTAGTTAAGCTACATGCAAGCTACCCTTTTGAAAAAATAGCTAGCTACACTCTTATTATTTTTATACATTCTTCTTTATCTTTCTTTTTTTTTTACAGATAACTAAATGATTATTAATGAAGAATTATAATGAAGTTATAAGTCAAATATTTAGGGTTTAAAATTTCTATAGAAATATGATTGGCAGGTAACTACCACAGGGGACGCAAATGGTGCTACATGGTCCATCAAAGCAACAGAACCATTATAATCAGTGATTCCCTTCCGAGGGAACTTCAAACTGCGTCCACTATGTGGTTGCTATGGGGAATGCCTTCATTGTGACCGGTGTCTGAAGCATGTGTCTAACGAGACAATAACATTGGCCAGCGTTAACATATGACATCAATTCTGGCATGACCACAGTATTAGAGGGCGCCAAGAGACGTCATCCTCCTCTTCTTCTTCAAAGGGACTGTTTGTTTGAAGCATGCATCCGGTAAGAATGCTATTCTTTCTTTCTACCATGGCGAGCACTAGTAAGGCATTTAAGAAGTGTGTGGATCTGTGCCCATGTTATCTGACACCTGATGACACGCATGATCTTTGCGCGAAGAGCAAATGCGTGACGTCCTCGAGGGGGGCGGTTTGCATCCATTGCAAAGTATTTTTATGAAAAAGCTCTGCTTTCGTTTCACCCATCAGTTCCCCGTGGCTTGGGACCCACTACTGCTCAGGCACGGAGGAAAATGAGCTCGTAGGGTTCTCAGGAGGACCTCACTGATGAGTTGAAAAAGGGGCTTTCTCTTTCTGGTTCATCAGTCACGGACAAGAGTGAGCTGCTGGACGATGATATACGATGATGAAGATACGAGAGTAAGTTGCTGGAAGATGATTTCAGCTGGTTTTGCCAACATCAAAGCGATACGAAAAAACAGATATGAGAAGATGCCCCCTATTGAAGAGACGTTAGCCTGCTATCTCTCTATCGGCAAGACTTCTTCTCTCAAGGCTCCCTCCTTGCCATCCAAAACCCCTTCAAATTACATCTCGTCTGAATGGCAAAGCCTACGCTGCAGCAGGTCAGGCTGCAGCTTCAATGCACTCCATGGCAATTTTGCAAGCTTACCAGACTGACCTGTTGAATGACCTGGATAAAGGTCAGGGTCTCTCCCCTGATGAAGTGGCTGAGCTGAGCCGCACCACAGATCTTGCTCTACATGCCACTAAGCAGACCGCTACTGCCACTGGAAGATCTATGGTGGCCATGGTGGTCACGGAGAGACATTTGTGGGTGAACCTGGCTGACATCAGGGTGAAAGAGAGGGGCTTTCTCCTCGATGTGCCAGTGTTGCCTTCTGAGATTTTCTGCACTTCCGTTGAGATGTTTGTCGAAAAGTTTAAGGAGGCGAAGGCATGCTCAGCTGCCTTCAATTCCTTGCAGTATGGTAATAACTGATAAGTTGGGCAGGACACTAACAAAACTTTGACACATTTACAGTTATAGAGACTTTTCAAAACCCCTGATATAGACAAACTTGCAAATTCATATGCAATATATTAAAATTTAATTTTGATGGTTTGATGTAGCCAATAAATGGCTGTGCTTAAAAAAAATAAAAACAAAATAAATAAACACCCACACATATTATGGTCATGATAGACCATTTATATTAGGTGTTTTTAAATACTGTGTACTTAATAATAAAAAAATGAATTGTTAGGTATAGTGTACCTCTTATTGTCATGGTGTGACAGCCCTCCTTGGGCTCGACATGGGAACTGGAGCCCTCTCTGTGCTACACTTGGGGACTGGAAGGGGGTGGAAGCAAAACCGGAAAACAAAACGGGGAGAAGGGGCGCCGCTTACTTTCAGTTTGGGTGCTGTCTTCTGTCACAGTGTTGCCTACTGTGTCGGCGCGAGGAGCGATGGAGATGTAGTAGAAGTCAAGAGTCTTTATTTACCACATGGAACACACACGTAGGAACGAGGATTAACGACAGAGACAGCACAGCAAACTCAAACACTATAAATACACAGGACTTGACGAGAAACACCTGGGATCAATAAACATAATTGCACATGAGTGAAAACGGGTCATGGAAAGCACATGGGGAGCAAAACACAAAACAGAGTCTGACAGTTATGTTCATGTTGAATTACAACACTGCTGCTCTTGAGGTGGGATACGGGTAAGTTAAAGGGTTAGTTCACCCAAAAATGAAAATTATCCCATAAATTACTTACCTTCAAGTCATCCTAGGTGTATATGACTTTCTTCTTTCAGACGAATCCAGTCGGAGTTATATTAAAAAT
>NW_015506213.1:280160-293683 GCF_001515645.1 Sinocyclocheilus grahami | reverse complement strand
AATTTACTATTTAAAAAAATGTTTTCCCTCATGGGGAAGGCTTGCAGACCGGTCCCCACAATGTCAAAAATTTCAGGTTTTATTATCCTTGGTCCCCACAATTTTACTTTACACTTGGTCCCCACAATGTAGCATAAACAAGTACACACACATACACACACACACACAAACACAAAACATAAATAAATATACATGAATGTCAGTCACTTGCAATATTTGATCTGTTTTGCATGTTAACGTTAAGTTGCTAGCAAGGTAAATTAACTCACCGACAGTTGTAGCTGCCATAGTATCCAGAGTGGTCTCTCCACTAACGGAGGGATGGTGACCCGGCACACCATCCATAATGTCAAACCACAGAAAGGACCTTCTCTGGGCACCACTTTGTCCACTGTGCATTTTTATATTGTGCCCGCAATTTATTTAACATATCTCAAACTTGCATCGTAGTGAGCTGGATATTTAGCTTAGCAAGTTTGGCAATGATGTATTTTATTACGTCTTCGTTCCTGCAGACACCGTCAAACTGGTGTTGTACATTTTCCTCTGCCTAAATGATTAGAGGAGCCCTGGTATCTTCCATAGACCAGTACTGCCGATTCTCTGTTTTCAGTTTAGTTCAAGTTCTTTGCATGATGTAAAACTGCGAAATGCGCATCTTACCGCAAACTCTCTAAAGTTACCTGACTACTCAGAGATAAACTCTGCCTTTAACCTTGACCACGCCTCAAGCCCCAGTTGGCCCGCTTTGGGCCAAGCTATTCGATGGGCCAAAAAACCCTGGCCTGGTCCTGAGGAAGCCCTAATGAGGCACGATCAAGCCCCGGACTGTGGAAATGCAGTGGAAATGCGACTGGCCCTTTTGGCCCGACAGTGGTATTCCAGATACCAAAGTATTCTAGATACCAAAGAATACCAAAGTATTCTAGAGTCAAATGTGAGGTCATCTGTCCGGCAGCTAAATTTTGGCCAACACTGGTTCATGCAACTGGACAATGATCCCAAACACACCAGCAAATCTACAACAGAACGGCTGAGAAATAAAAGAATCAAGTTGTTGTAATAGCACAGTCAAAGTCCAGACCTCATCTTGACTCTAATGCTGTGGTGAGAGCTGTGCATAAACAAATGCCCAAAAACCTCAATAAACTAGAGCAAAGTTGTAAAAAGGGTGGGCAAAATTCCTCCAGAATGATGTGAGAGGCTGATAAAGTAATACAGAAAATGTTTACTTAAAGTTATTGCTGCTAAAAGTGGATCTACAAGTAGTTGAATCTTAGGGTGTCTTTAATTTGTCACCCATGGCTTTCCATATTGGCTTTATTTTTGCTTAATAAATAACGACACTGTGATATGCCATGTGCTGTTGTTCATCTGTGGTTATATTTTCCAATTTTTAAGACTTGCCAAGGACCAGATGATTTTTTATTATGTCCCAATATGGACAACCATGGAATATAATAGGGTGTCCTTTCTTTTCTACTGTATTTGATTTGATTGGAGTTGAAATATCATTATCATTAGTTTTCCAAAGAGCAATTTGTTTTTAGGTAATTTAACCTAAATTACATTTATGAGAGTTAAATAAACTCTTTGCAAATTTGGCATTCAAACCAACCACAGCCAATCAGCAAACAAAAAACATTCATGTTGTGTTTTTCCAAACAAAAACAAGAAAAAAAAACATATCTTGTTTTATTGTATCTGAATGGTAGCTATTGTTTTCACAGGATGTTTGGCAGCTGCACTACAGTAAGCTGAAAGAACAATGAAGTTAAGAGTAATTTCTATAGAAATATGATTGGCAGGTAACTACCACAGGGGACGCAAATGGTGCTACATGGTCCATCAAAGCAACAGAACCATTATAATCAGTGATTCCCTTCCGAGGGAACTTCAAACTGCGTCCACTATGTGGTTGCTATGGGGAATGCCTTCATTGTGACCGGTGTCTGAAGCATGTGTCTAACGAGACAATAACATTGGCCAGCGTTAACATATGACATCAATTCTGGCATGACCACAGTATTAGAGGGCGCCAAGAGACGTCATCCTCCTCTTCTTCTTCAAAGGGACTGTTTGTTTGAAGCATGCATCCGGTAAGAATGCTATTCTTTCTTTCTACCATGGCGAGCACTAGTAAGGCATTTAAGAAGTGTGTGGATCTGTGCCCATGTTATCTGACACCTGATGACACGCATGATCTTTGCGCGAAGAGCAAATGCGTGACGTCCTCGAGGGGGGCGGTTTGCATCCATTGCAAAGTATTTTTATGAAAAAGCTCTGCTTTCGTTTCACCCATCAGTTCCCCGTGGCTTGGGACCCACTACTGCTCAGGCACGGAGGAAAATGAGCTCGTAGGGTTCTCAGGAGGACCTCACTGATGAGTTGAAAAAGGGGCTTTCTCTTTCTGGTTCATCAGTCACGGACAAGAGTGAGCTGCTGGACGATGATATACGATGATGAAGATACGAGAGTAAGTTGCTGGAAGATGATTTCAGCTGGTTTTGCCAACATCAAAGCGATACGAAAAAACAGATATGAGAAGATGCCCCCTATTGAAGAGACGTTAGCCTGCTATCTCTCTATCGGCAAGACTTCTTCTCTCAAGGCTCCCTCCTTGCCATCCAAAACCCCTTCAAATTACATCTCGTCTGAATGGCAAAGCCTACGCTGCAGCAGGTCAGGCTGCAGCTTCAATGCACTCCATGGCAATTTTGCAAGCTTACCAGACTGACCTGTTGAATGACCTGGATAAAGGTCAGGGTCTCTCCCCTGATGAAGTGGCTGAGCTGAGCCGCACCACAGATCTTGCTCTACATGCCACTAAGCAGACCGCTACTGCCACTGGAAGATCTATGGTGGCCATGGTGGTCACGGAGAGACATTTGTGGGTGAACCTGGCTGACATCAGGGTGAAAGAGAGGGGCTTTCTCCTCGATGTGCCAGTGTTGCCTTCTGAGATTTTCTGCACTTCCGTTGAGATGTTTGTCGAAAAGTTTAAGGAGGCGAAGGCATGCTCAGCTGCCTTCAATTCCTTGCAGTATGGTAATAACTGATAAGTTGGGCAGGACACTAACAAAACTTTGACACATTTACAGTTATAGAGACTTTTCAAAACCCCTGATATAGACAAACTTGCAAATTCATATGCAATATATTAAAATTTAATTTTGATGGTTTGATGTAGCCAATAAATGGCTGTGCTTAAAAAAAATAAAAAAATAAAAACAAAATAAATAAATAAACACCCACACATATGGTCATGATAGACCATTTATATTAGGTGTTTTTAAATACTGTGTACTTAATAATAAAAAAATGAATTGTTAGGTATAGTGTACCTCTTATTGTCATGGTGTGACAGCCCTCCTTGGGCTCGACATGGGAACTGGAGCCCTCTCTGTGCTACACTTGGGGACTGGAAGGGGGTGGAAGCAAAACCGGAAAACAAAACGGGGAGAAGGGGCGCCGCTTACTTTCAGTTTGGGTGCTGTCTTCTGTCACAGTGTTGCCTACTGTGTCGGCGCGAGGAGCGATGGAGATGTAGTAGAAGTCAAGAGTCTTTATTTACCACATGGAACACACACGTAGGAACGAGGATTAACGACAGAGACAGCACAGCAAACTCAAACACTATAAATACACAGGACTTGACGAGAAACACCTGGGATCAATAAACATAATTGCACATGAGTGAAAACGGGTCATGGAAAGCACATGGGGAGCAAAACACAAAACAGAGTCTGACAGTTATGTTCATGTTGAATTACAACACTGCTGCTCTTGAGGTGGGATACGGGTAAGTTAAAGGGTTAGTTCACCCAAAAATGAAAATTATCCCATAAATTACTTACCTTCAAGTCATCCTAGGTGTATATGACTTTCTTCTTTCAGACGAATCCAGTCGGAGTTATATTAAAAATTGTCTTTGATCTTTCAAGCTGTTTCATGGCACTCAGCGGGTCTTGCATGCATCAGTCCAAAAGAAGTGAAATAAAAAGCACCCATCCATAAAAAAAAATAGTGTCTCACAAGATCACAGACTATTTTTAATATAACTCCGACTGGATTCGTCAGAAAGAAGAAAGTCATATACACCTAGGATGACGAGGGTAAGTAATTTATGGGCTAATTTTCATTTTTGGATGAACTAACCCTTTAAGGGGCGGGCTTGGTGGAAAAGTGAAAAAAAAAGCCCCCATCCAAAAAAAAAAATAGTGTCTCACAAGATCACAGACTATTTTTAATATAACTCCGACTGGATTCGTCAGAAAGAAGAAAGTCATATACACCTAGGATGACGAGGGTAAGTAATTTATGGGCTAATTTTCATTTTTGGATGAACTAACCCTTTAAGGGGCGGGCTTGGTGGTATGGTTAGGTTTAAGGGGTAGAGGTAAAGTCAACAGTGTAATTATAGATGTAACTACAGAAATTAACTAGAGGCTAAAGTTCGTAAACAAACTTTGATGTTGGCTTGACAAAGACAGCCTGGGCAGCCTTGGGGCAAAATAACCAGAGTACTTGTGTGTCCGGTGTTCTTGAGCTGCCCCGCTGCAAAAAAAAAAAAAGTAGAACAGTTATAGTTTTCATAATATTTTTCTGTGGACACTTGCTATTTTCTATTCTAATAAAAAAGCCTATTAGGCTATGCCAACAGCTTGTACAGAGTTGGCTAGCTGGATGCAAGATATACTGTAAGTATTGAGGAGATTACAGTTTTTGCACACTTATTATATTGGGCTTTATTAAACTTGCTATGCAATTTATAAGTACAAGTCAATTTATTGCATTATTTTCAGTCTTTGAACTGAGATCTTGAAGGATTTGCTATCCTGTGGCTCCCTCGTGTGGACAACATTAGTATTATGGCCTTCATCTTTGAATCACATTAATATAAATGGCTAATATTTTTTGAACAATTAAAAATATTTAATGAATATTTTACTGAAAAATATACCCAGATTAAACTCAATTTCACTGATTCGGCGATTTCATGCTTTAAAAGTAAAATTTTCAACTGACATTTTAAACATTAATGATTGATTATTATGTCACTTGTTAAATGGTTATTTAACAATTATAATATATAAACATATATATATATAATATGTTTTCATAATATTTTTGATAGACCCTTGTTATTTTGTATTGTAATGAAGAAGCTTTTTAACAGAAATTGTCATTAGCAAAAATTTTACGCTAATTTCATATAGGTTTTCAACAGTTGAAGCACTTTTAAGTATCCTACCTTTTCAATGGCTGTTTCCAACGGTTTTTTTTAGGATTTAAATTTCAAAAAGTCAAAGTAGTTAAAGCATTTTAAGCACCTTGTATGAAACTGTTTAGACCAATGTAATTTTCTGTTCTAACTAACAAGTTTATTATGATAATAAAGTTGTAGATACCAGTTAAATTGTGCAATAAGCAAATTGCAAACAGTAGCATAAAACAGCAGGTTTTAGGTTTGTAGATGTTTAGTTGCAGAAATGGAAGTATCAAATATAAAATAACATTGCATAGTTTTAATTAAATATTGATTCTTGTTAGAGCAAATAAACAAATAAATAAAATAAAAAAACAGCCAAGACAAATTTATGATTTTCTCAGTTTTTTTGGATTAACATTGAAGACTAACGGTAAATGCAGTCGCTTTAATGTTCAAATCCAATATACTGATATAATGATACACCTCAGATTTATTTTTCAACAGTTTATGTGAGACATAAACGATTGTTTTCGATGATATTCGCCAAGCTATCATGTATTTTGAAAAAATATTGTATGCGTTTGTCCGTTCGAGCGCTGAGAAGCCAGAATCAGCGCGCTCCAGAGCGCGAGTGTCCGAGACGCGACACGTTGCCCTGCAGTTAAACACAGAATATCTCACAAGCACTCATAAGCACTCATTTTACCTCTTTAATATGTTCTTCTAATTGTATTGCCTTCAATTGCTAGAGTGTTTTAATTTACGAGGCTTTAAAACACATGCAAAGGATGTAATTTCTGTACACATTTGTCCATTCGAGTGCCGAGAAGCCGGCGCGTCGCGATGTGACGCAGATGTCAGTGAAACATAAAAAAGAGAGATTAGCGATTGCAAAGTAGTGGTAGGAGAAAGTGTAGCTAGACAGCATAGGATGGTGGTGTGTAAGATGACTCTGGTGGTGAGGAAGATGAAGAGAGCAAAGGCAGAGCAGAAGACAAAGTGGTGGAAGTTGTAAAAGGAAGAGTGTTGTGTGGTTTTCAGGGAGGAGTTGAGACAAGTTTTAGGCGGTCAGGAGGTGCTTCCAGATGACTGGACTACTATAGCCAAAGTGATCAGGGAGACAGGTAGGAAGGTGCTAGGTGTGTCATCTGGAAGGAGGAAAGAAGACAAGGAGACTTGGTGGTGGAATGAGGAAGTTCAGGAGAGGATCCAGAGGAAGAGGTTAGCTAGGAAGAAGTGGGACAGTGAGAAGACGGAGAAAAGTAGACAGGAATATAGGGAGATGCAGCGTGAGGTTAAGATAGAGGTGGCAAAGGCCAAACAGAAAGCTTATGAGGACTTGTATGCAAGGTTAGATAGTAAGGAAGGTGAGAGGGATTTGTATCGGTTGGCGAGGCAGAGGGATAGAGATGGAAAGGATGTGCAGCAAGTTAGAGTGATTAAAGATAGAGATGGAAATGTGTTGACAGGTGACAGGAGGGTGAGGGAAAGATGGAAGGAGTACTTTGAGGAACTGATGAATGAGGAAAATGACAGGGAGAGAAGAGTAGTAGAGGCAAATATTGTTGAGCAGGAAGTAGAAAGGATTACCAAGGGTGAAGTTAGGAGAGCTTTGAAGAGGATGAAGAGAGGAAAGGCGGTTGGTCCTGATGACATACCAGTGGAGGTATGGAAGTGTCTAGGAGAGATGGCAGTAGAGTTTTTAACTAGGTTGTTCAACGAGGTCTTAGAGAGTGAGAGGATGCCTGAGGAATGGAGGAGAAGTGTTCTGGTGCTGATTATTAAGAACAAGGGAGATGTGCAGAGTTGTGGGAACTACAGAGGTATTAAGCTGATGAGCCATACAATGAAGTTGTGGGAAAGAGTAGTGGAAGCAAGGTTAAGGGGAGAAGTGAGCATTTGTGAGCAGCAGTATGGTTCCATACCAAGAAAGAGCACTACAGACGCATTATTTGCATTGAGAATGTTGATGGAGAAGTACAGAGAGGTTTGGAAAGAGCTGCATTGTGTCTTTGTAGACTTAGAGAAAGCGTATGACAGGGTGCCAAGAGAAGAGCTGTGGTATTGTATGAGGAGGTCTGGAGTGGCAGAGAAGTATGTTAGAGTGGTGCAGGATATGTATGAGAGCAGTAGGACAGTGGTAAGGTGTGCGGTAGGTGAGACAGAGGAGTTGTGGAACAGTGAGGTTACAGGGAGAAGAGATAAAGAAGGTGCAGGATTTTAAGTACTTAGGGTCAACAGTCCAGAGCAATGGGGAGTGTGGAAAGAGGTGAAGAAGCGTGTGCAGGCAGGTTGGAATGGGTGGAGAAAAGTGTCAGGTTTGTTGTGTGATAAAAGAGTACCAGCAAGAATGAAAGGAAAGGTGTACAGGACAGTAGTGAGACCAGCGATGTTGTATGGTTTGGAGACAGTTGCACTGAGGAAAAGACAGGAGGAAGAGTTAGAGGTAGCAGAGCTGAAGATGTTGAGGTTCTCTTTGGGAGTGACGAGGATGGATAGGATCAGGAATGAGTACATCAGAGGGACAGCACATGTGAGATGTTTTGGAGACAAAGTTAGAGAGGCCAGGTTGAGATGGTTTGGACATGTTCAGAGGAGGGAGAGTGAATATATCGGGAAAAGGATGCTGAGGTTAGAGCTGCCAGGCAGGAGGCAGAGAGGAAGACCAAAGAGGAGGTTTATGGATGTAGCGAAGGAAGACATGAAGGTAGTCGGTCTGAGAGAAGAGGATGCAGAAGGGGATAGGGCTAGATGGAGGCAAATGATTCGCTGTGGCGACCCCTGAAGGGAACAGCCGAACGGAAAAGAAGACACTATAATATAATATAATATAATATAATATTGTAATATAGTTATTATATCTGAGTTGTCTCACGCAGCATTAGGTTAACATTTCAATAAACAAACGTGTACTACAATTACGAGCCATTCTATAAGGTGACATTTCAGCATTTGACAAACGGATAGCAACTCTTAAGTAGCACTTATAGCACAGCTACGTGTAATTGTGTTAAGTGCATTTTTGGGAAACGCACGTGAAACAATAACGAACGATCGTAAATTGACTTGTAGAAAAGGCTCTTAAGCGCTAAGATCAATCGTTATCGAGAAACGCAGCCCTGGCCATCAGACAGTCAATATTATCCTGTCCTGACCTGGTAATGATGAGATATGTTGGTTTAGCTTATCAGTGTGAATGAAATGTATGTATTTATTTGTATTTTTAACCTATTTTAAAGTGAAACTAAGTGAGAGTAGTTATCCGGCTCCTCCCTCTAGTGGAGTGTAATTGCTCCTCTACAGGGGGCATTTTTTTCTCAGCCAATGTAAGTCTATGGGAAATTTTAGATTTTTAATAATTATTTATAGGAAAACTGTAGTATGATCAGTCTGAAAAGATATAGCACACTTCTAGACATCAGGGCCCAGGTCCCTGTCGAGTTTGGGGCTTGTGGCATTAAAGCCCTAGAACGAGTTAGAGTTGGAACATTTGGTCTCAGAAGAATAAGATATAAGTTGTTGCATAACAGACAAGCCAACATAATTACAGATGTGATTACATGATGGTATTTTCAAATATAAGTACAATGTAGAAATATGTATGTACATAATAAGTTCATTTTATCAAATGATTAATTTAAATGTTAACTACATCTTAAAATTGCAAGTGTACAAATGTGCATGATGTTACCACATGTAACCACCAGGAAAAAAATAGAGGGAACATTATTTATAATGAATGACCTAGACTGACTGTTACAGTTTTTGTTGATTGCTTTGGTACTAATTTCACAAGTATGTGGTAAAACCTCACAACTGTTAGTATAAAACTCAAAGCAGATCATGAAAAAAACATTTTTTTCAAACATGTAATCACGTTCAATTGACTAAGTACAAGACACAACATTACACATTAACTTTTTCACCACACCTAATCAGTGTGTCATCAAAGAAATACCTTTCATATGAAGTACTTGTCTTTCACAATGCAATGCTCACAATTCTTATGATATCCTTCTCTTCTGATTTGAGTAAATACATTTGACCAACACTTAATCCAACTGCTCTTAATGGTTAATCACTGAACCGTTTGGTAAACCTATACATTTTAAATTGGTTTGTAAGCTATGCAGTATATGGATTTTGAGAACTACACAAATAAAATGTGTGTTTGTACAAACATCTAAATTACATGTAACCACACATGATGAATACTCATTATTGCTAATTGATTTCACATAGTGGTAATCACAATTGGTCGCTATATATAAAAGTGGGGGTGTATACACTGGACATTTCTTTCAACATGGATAGACAGAAAGGAATAGGAAGAGCTCATGGACAAGGGATCCGTCAGAGAGGTGGGCATGGGCACCAACAGAGAGGTCAGAGAGGAGGGCATGGGGCCCGTCAAAGGGTTGGTCATCAGAGAGAGGGAGGCAGAACTGTTGTCTCTAATGAAGTCCGGGCCATCATCGTTGATCATGTGGTGAACCGAGGCCTTACTATGGCAGAGGCTGTTAGATTAGTTGATCCAAATCTAAAAAGATCAACTGTAAATTCTATCATCCGAACTTTTCGCCAAGAAAACCGGTAAGTGTGGAGGATATAAACTATGCTTTACCATTATATTTACAGTAAATTGTAATGCATGTAAATTCATCAAACATGTTACAGTATTCTTAAAGTATGATCTTTACTTTACTTTGTCAATACAGTATACTCTGTTCTACGCTTAGAATTGACAGAAAATCCCATAGTGGTGACCATAGCCGTGTGCTGACCGCCCAGCAGGAGTGGGCAGTGGTGGAAATGGTGAGAGCCAGGAATGATATACGGCTGTCAGAAATAAAGCAGGCAATTGAGGAGGATAATGACACCTTTGCCAATGTGGCATCCATCAGCCTACCAACAATAGGTTGCCTGGACAACGTGGAGGAAACATCTCCATGTGCGCAGCTATCTCTGAAGATGGTGTCATAGGACTTAGGTCATTAATTGGCTCCTATAACGCTGCACATCTCATTGAGTTTCTCAATGAAATTGAGCTGGCCTGTCAAGGGGAAGGGGTCACCTATGTAATTGTGTGGGACAATGTCAGGTTCCACCATGCAGATGTTGATCAAGCATGGTTTCAGGCCCATCCCCGATTCATGACCCTCTACCTGTCTCCATATTCTACTTTCCTCAACCCTATTGAGGAATTTTTCTAAGCATGGAGGTGGAAGGTCTATGATCGCCATGAGAGCCAGGAATGATATACGGCTGTCAGAAATAAAGCAGGCAATTGAGGAGGATAATGACACCTTTGCCAATGTGGCATCCATCAGCCTACCAACAATAGGTTGCCTGGACAACGTGGAGGAAACATCTCCATGTGCGCAGCTATCTCTGAAGATGGTGTCATAGGACTTAGGTCATTAATTGGCTCCTATAACGCTGCACATCTCATTGAGTTTCTCAATGAAATTGAGCTGGCCTGTCAAGGGGAAGGGGTCACCTATGTAATTGTGTGGGACAATGTCAGGTTCCACCATGCAGATGTTGATCAAGCATGGTTTCAGGCCCATCCCCGATTCATGACCCTCTACCTGTCTCCATATTCTACTTTCCTCAACCCTATTGAGGAATTTTTCTAAGCATGGAGGTGGAAGGTCTATGATCGCCAACCCCTTGAGCGCGCCACCCTCCTTCAGGCCATGGATGAGGCATGTGAGGACATCAGTGTAGACCAAGGTTTTTTCCAAGGTGCATGAACAATGATGACAAACATTGTGATGTGGACGAGAATCTATGGCCAAATGATCAAGACAGGCTTGACCCAAATTAATGTAATGTGTGTGTGTGCACTAAATGTTATGTTTTGTTTTTTATTTAGCTGATTTGTTTGATTTAAATGTGTACATTTCATTATTGAATGTAAAGCTATTTTACAATTATATCTGAAAAATAAAAACAAATTTGCCCATATAATTGGAGAGGATGTCTTCGTTGATCCTTCACTTGATTACACATAAGATAGATATTATGGAAATTACAGATTCTGTAAAATTTGGGTAATGTAAGTGTATTGCCTAATGTGAAAACCGTGTAATCTGTCTTTTACAGTGCTGTAGCATAATAATTTCAGCACTAAGGCCGATTTGAAACACGTATCTTGTATCGTTTGCTATTAAATGAACTGATTGTTAAAAGTCCTAAACTGAAAGAAGATCATACTGTTGTGTTTCGGTGATTAAACCAAATGTTGTCATTACATATTACAATAATCTTGTGTTTGAAACAGTGATTATGTGGACTGAAAATATGTGCAACTGAATAAAAGCATTACATCACGTTTTGAAAGAATGACAAGCTGTGTTACAATTGTGATCAGTTTGGATTTTTGTACTAAGAGTTTTGAAAAAGTACACCTTACTTGTGAAATTAGTACCAAAGCGATCAACAAAAACTGTATTAGCAAACATGAGCAATCAGACCATCCACTATGTCTTTTCCTGTCTCCATATAACAGTTGGGAAGCATATTCTTTGGTTTGGTGAAACTGCTCTAGCACATCAATTTGTTTAAAATCTGCTGTTGAAATGTGTTGGTATTAAAATCCTGCTGAGCGCTTCAAACTATTTCTAACTGTTGTGGAGACTCTCTATTCTTTCAGTGAAATCACAAAATAAAATGCACACAAACCATCACCGATAAACACATTCGGTTTTAATGAGGAAAAAAACTATATGCGGGGAGATTAGAACCCCAAGTCCAGCTAACTTAGCAATTACAAAGCAATTACTTCAATCAATCAATCAACATTTATTTATTTATGTGCAGAGTCTAGGCCCGGCCATGGAAAAAGCCTGCTCACCCCAATGTGTGTACCTTGACCTCGGGACTTCCAGCAAAAGTTGATTTGTTGACCTCAAAGCCCTGTTAGGCTGATGAAAAGCCAGCATCTCAATTAAATAAGGTGGGGAGAGGCCATTGAGGGCTTTCAAAACAAATAATACAATTTTAAAATCAACTCTGAACGAAACTGGAAGGCAGTGGAATAGAGAATTGGGGTGACATGCTCACGTCTGTGTGAACTGGTTAAATGCTGGGTCGCAGCGTTCTGCACCAGCTGGAGATGACTGAGAGATGACTGTTAGACACCAACATAAAGTGCATTGCAATAATCTATTCTTGAACTGATAAAAGCATGAATAGCTTTCTCAAGGTCAGGGCAATTAAAAAATGGGTTGACCTTGGTCAAAAGACGTAACTGAAAATAACTTGCTTTAACCACGGTGTGAATTTGTTTATCAAATTTCAGACTACTATCAAAAGTCACACCAAGATTTTTGACAGTTGGTCTAAGCTTTGAATTCGGCGCACCAAAGTCAGAAGTTACAACTTCTCCAAATAAAATGTATTCAATCTTTTCTTCATTTAAAGGAGTCATTTTCCACAAGTTGATATGATTCTTTAGGCCCCTCTCTTCCATGGGGTGATGAGCCGTTCTCATGATACTATTAACTTTAGCCGTGAAACTAGCTAACTAGCACATTATTAGGAAAGGCGATTTGGAAAGATTCATTAAAAATCTTATACTCACTTCTTGTCAGGCATATATTTTGTTGCTGTTTGTTGCTGCCGTGTGTTTTGAGTTTGAGCTCCGTCAATTTAATTCTTTATTGTCTGTTTTTTATCTTAAAATCTATTTTATACACCATAATTTTCATTTCTGTAACATGTGAATATATCCCCTATCGTATTCTACAACAAAAACAATCAGAGCACCTTGTTATCACTAGTTCTATTTTGATTTCCCGAGTCCGCTATTAGCATATAGCCTGTTAGCATCGCCAGCGTGGTTGCCGCTAATCTCGCTTACATTGCTAATACTCTATTCACACACGCTTCGCTCCCCTCCCCTCCGCGAGACGGAACGTGACGCTGTGGTCATCGGAGACTCCATCGTCCGGCATGTCCGTGCTACCTTAGCTGAAGATAAAGTGCACACTCACTGTTTCCCTGGTGCTCGTGTTCTCGATGTTTCTGCGCAGATACCCGCGATCCTGAAGGGCGACGAGAGCACCGGAGCGGTCGTGCTTCACGCGGGGGTTAATGACACCAAGTTGAGGCAGACGGAGACACTGAAGAGGGACTTCGGGAGCCTGATCGAGACGGTGTGCCGCACATCGCCCACGAATACGATCATCGTGTCTCCGCGCTCTCCCACGTATCGACGAGGACACAAAATGTTCAGTAGACTTTTTGCTTTAAATGAATGGTTATTGTCATGGTGTAAAGAACAGAAACTGCTCTTTGTTAATAA
>NW_015506213.1:279731-280136 GCF_001515645.1 Sinocyclocheilus grahami | reverse complement strand
CACACACACACGCATACAGTTTGTATAGGAAAGGGTTAAAGCTTAACGCAGTAAAGAGAAGAGAAATAAGAATATGAAACTATGGTTACTATTTGATAGTCAGCAGATTTACAGCCCCAAGGAAACATCAGATTCTTAGTTCAATCACACCTTTGTAAAAAGATGCAAATGATACCTAATGTATCAATTAATAAGACTAAATTTGAATACTTGCACGTCTCATCTGTCTGAAAGAACCACCGACTCTGGGCGGGTCACATGGTGTGAGGCTTTTAAGGTCGGCGAAGATCCCCGCCTCTCAAGATGGGCTTGTCCAATGAGAAAGGCCTGTATCCTAAGTGGGAGTTTTGAGATACTGGTGAGTTTTATGACCCTTTGTGTGAGGGCATGGTAATTTGCAAATGG
>NW_015506213.1:277597-279721 GCF_001515645.1 Sinocyclocheilus grahami | reverse complement strand
TACTTGTGAAATTAGTACCAAAGCGATCAACAAAAACTGTATTAGCAAACATGAGCAATCAGACCATCCACTATGTCTTTTCCTGTCTCCATATAACAGTTGGGAAGCATATTCTTTGGTTTGGTGAAACTGCTCTAGCACATCCTGATATTAGGTGTGATAAGTGGCAGAGAGCTTGAGGGGTACACATAACTCTTTCAACATTTGCCCAGACATTTTGGATGTATATTTGGTCATTAGTTAAATCAAACATTAAAAAAAGTTATTTTACCACAAATTTAGCTTTAAAGTACTTCATTGTCTGGTTGTGGTGCATGAAGCTAACACTGATGAACAGTCTAAGCAGTATTCCTTGCATAGTAACTCATGCCTAATGACAAATGTTTGGAGATGTGATTGATCTCTTGATTTCCCATTCAGATACTGTCAGGTGTCACCCTGAACTTCGCTCTGACTCCAATGTTGTCAGGACATCCCCTTTAAAGGTGACAGGGAGTAGTTGCAATGTTTAAATAAATATATTCATAATGTAGTAATTTGATTATGTATTATTGGTTGATTGATTGATTGATTGATTGATTCCTTCATTCATTGGATATGGTCTCTGCTAATGTGCTCATCACCTGAATCAGGTCTGAATTTGATTAGGTTCTTTCGTTAATATCTTTCCATGATTGAAACACAGTAACACAAAATTCCCCTGAATTTGGCCCCTGATCTTCAGTATTCTCTTTGCTTTCTTATGACGCAATAATTCTGTGTTAGACTATGATGTAATGATTCTCTTTTGAGACCAATCAGCACCTTTAACTGGACCAAGCTGTTAAAACTCTCCAGAGAGTCTGTTAACACTTGACAACATTTGTCATCAGTAATGATATCTCATGAAACATATGGTTGAAGCCTAGCAATTAAAGGTGTTAAATGTACAGATAAGAAGCAATTTTGTGATGATGCAACCAGAGCTGTTGCAGCTTACATCCATTACATCCAGGTTACTCATTATTACCATAAATCACATTACTGATTTTATAAAAAATTGTTTTGTGCAATAAAACGAGTGGTGATTATACTAAATGGAAATGACCAATGTATGAATGTGAATGTTCAGTGGATGCAAGGTTGATTTTTAGTTATTTTGTTTGTATTAAATTACAAGAATCGTTCAGTGGAATGTTCCTGAATATTTATACTGATTGCTGCAATACCGGACTTGAAAATGCAATAAAGTAACTGCAAAAATAAATGTAAAATGCAACTGAAATGTTATAAAGTGACTTCTTATGTTACCAATTACATCTGTCTAATAAATATTAATGTGTATCAGCCTGCACAGCAAATTTACACATCTGCAAGCAGTTATTACACATAAAGTTTGTAGTTAATACAATTTAAACCATTAGTATGTCACACTGTTGTAACTTGCAGTCATTTTTTGATGTGTTCTGTTTGTATCCTTGTTTGTATTATAAAATATTTATCTTCTGAGTGCATTGCAGAGATAAGTAATCAAAAGAAACACAATGTTTCTATTATATATTTCTGTTTGAACCCTGGCTCTGTTTGTAAAGTTGTTTTTTTATTTAAACGTGTAATTTTTTTAATCAGTGAAATGAGAGGTTTAATGCTTAGCCCGTTATCACAAATGAACACAGTTGTAAACCAGTGAAACAGGAAAAGTATCAGTGTCTTATGGCCACATTGAAGAGCTGAAATAGCGGAGTATTATGTATTGCACACAAAATATTTTACTAAATGTACTTTATAGAGCACACAACACTGAGGTTATTGCTCACCATTGACTTAATCTTGGTTCTGTCTTTGTTCATATGTTTATATATCAGATGTCTTCCTCCTTTACACACCTGGTTAAAAGAGAGCTGCATGAACATATATATGAATAAGCAGAGCCGGGGTAATGTTACGCGAGGACTGAAATTAAGAACTGTTGTATTTAACATATTGTCAAATCGCCCTAATACGACCCTCTGTAACGCAGCTCTGAAATTAATTATATTGTGAAAGCACTACACCAAATAAGTTTTACTGGACTTATGGGACAAATACAATTTCTCTCAAAGAGTTGCTGAACAATGAATCAATGGAGCGTTGCTTTATGAACAC
>NW_015506213.1:276930-277408 GCF_001515645.1 Sinocyclocheilus grahami | reverse complement strand
AAAGCTGCGCTTCATTTTAGATCCGTTTTCCACTCCGATCACGAGAGCAGATATGGCAGTTCATAACACAGCAAGCGTTCTCCATGCTAATGTGTTTTTAACTGTTTGATATAAATTTTAACATCTACCTCCTATTACTCGGTCTCTACTGCAGTGTCCGTGTCTCAAAGTCCCAGAATGCCGTGCGTTGCTGACGTCATGTTTCCATTCTCTATTTCCCTTCTCCCGCAACACTGTCATTGATATGATGGCGATAAGCGTGTGCTTTTGACACCTCGCACAGCTGAATCAACCACACACTCATAACAATGAAAACATCGACCTTAGAAATAACGAACGTAAACACGGAGATAATTGCCGATGTATATGGCAAACCCTTGTTGAAATGCACACACAATTATGCTTATTTCATTTAACCTGTTTCATGTCCGTCACTATCGGCGTGTCCTCAGAGCGATTACATATGCTCTAAACTGCG
>NW_015506213.1:272911-273309 GCF_001515645.1 Sinocyclocheilus grahami | reverse complement strand
TTAGCTCATTAGAAGAAACTCCAGGACCTGAAATGGGTGTGTCAGTTAAGGGAGACATACAAAATGAGCTGTGTTGGGGAGTGCCCAGGACCAGGGTTGAGAAACACTGTACTAGAATGTTAATACTGTGTTATTCATTTGTTCCTGTGTAGTTATACATTAATGATGGAACAGTATTGAAAGTGTACTGACTGATGTGCGTTATTTTCCACATATAGCACATTCTGAACCATAAACACTTTTTGTCACAAAAGCCAGTTTTGTCCACTGTCAAGGCATCGCAAGTTCACATTTTACAGCAGAAACCAACAAGCGCTCTTATTATTGTTTGTGAACAGAACCCAATAAGTCTGTTTTAGCAAATCAATGTGCAGTATTCAGGTCAGGTGACAAGGCTG
>NW_015506213.1:264834-268190 GCF_001515645.1 Sinocyclocheilus grahami | reverse complement strand
CCAAAAGACAGTACACAGAATCTCTTGGATTAAAATTTGCAACTATACGGATGTACTGTTACTTCTTCTACAGTCAAAAATCTGAGTGTTATATTAGATAGAAACTTGTCTTTTGAAAATCATATTTCCCATGTTACAAAAATTGCATTCTTCCCCAAAGGATGGGGGCTTCGCCCTATTCTGGATTTGAGACAGCTGAACCGCGTGCTGGCAAAGCACTCATTTAAGATGATAACGGTGAAACAGATTCTCATGCCTATTCAGCCCGGGGACTGGTTTATCTCGGTGGACCTAAAAGAGACCTATTTTCACATCCAAATAGCCCCTTGTCACAGGAGCTTTCTAAGATTCGAGAACCTTTACAAAGTGTGTAAGTGCAGCGTTTTCCCCTCTCAGGCAGAGTGGGATACGCATCTTGAATTATCTGGACGATTGGCTTATTATAGCCCAGTCGCAGGGGATGCTGGAAAACCACAAGTGTCAGCTTCAAGAACATCTGAAACCTCTAGGACTAACAATAAATGTGCAAAAGAGCAGGCTTTACCCCACACAGGACATCACATTCTTGGGAATGAATGTGGAATCTCTCAGGAATGAATACAGTCCTTGGTCAGCGTTCTCACCTCATTCAAACCGGGGAAAGTGGTGATTCTGAAATGCTTCCAGAGATTGTTTGGGCTTATGGCAGCAGTGGAAGTCGTGTGCCAGCTCGAGCTTCTGCATATGAGACCACTTCAACTATGGTTGAAATCCCGGGTGCCACGCTGAGCGTGGCAAAATGGCTAGCCCTCTGGTTTAACACAGGGATGTATGAGCAGGGAGTCTCATTGGGCAGAGTGGTCAACAGGAAAATTGTCACTATGGATGCGTCATTGATGGGCTGGGGAGCCCTTTGTGACAGCAGACAAGCTTACAGCACTTGGACGAGTGCACAAGTGAAGTGGCATATAAACTGCCTAGAACTGAAGGCAGTATTTTTAGCCTTTCAATGCTTTCTTCCACTCATAGAGGATTGACATGTCCTGATTCGGATGGACAACATGATGGTAGTGTCCTATATCCACCATCCGGGAGGTATTTGTTAATGCTTACTACAAATGCTGGCGGAGCATTTCCTCTTTTCCTCTGGTGGAACACTGCAGGATTGTATGCATTCCCCATAGCGTAAGCTACGCAATGTTGAGAGACCGAACTTGATAGGGAACATCTCCGGTTACGTACGTAACCTCAGTTCCCTGAAAGGAGGGAACAAGACATTCCGTGCACTGCTGTGTTGTAATCCTCAGCGTCTTGTACCCGTTATTTTGCTAAAAACGAACTTTTAATATATAAAAAAACATACTTTCAATTAACTTTAATTTTGTAAGTTACCTGTATTTTTTTTGTTAGTATTACTTAACCCAACTGCAGTTTGATTGAAATTACTTTGGAATGCACAATAAAAAAAAACATGATTTATGAACATTTACAAAAAAAATGAGCAAATAAACTCTTCACTTGTTTATGTACACTTGTCTATCATCTTTTCCATATATCACACCTTAAAAATGATTGAATTACAGCATGTTAAATTTAAATAATGTAATATATAATTCACTACAGACTTGCTTTCTGCTCACTGATATCATCTATATTATAGATCAGTGTTACTGAAATGTTTCAAATTGACACACAACTCAGCAAATCTTGAATAGAATTCCAAATCTAGAACTAGAAGGAAAATATAACTTTGCACTTTCATTTGTGTGCTCAGAACTATTTCTGACTCCACTTGAAAGGCACTAGAGACTTATCATGTCATGTCACTTTTATTTATATAGCACTTTACATAATACAAATTGTTTCAAAGCAGCTTTACAGGCATAAACGGAGGGGAAATGATTCAAAGATGCAAACAGAGATCAATTTTGCTGTAAATCAGCTCTAAAAAACTGTAGTGTTGTTCAGAGGTCAATTCAGTGTTGATTCAGTTCAGTTTAATGACTGTGTAAAGATAATCAATTATGAAAATAGTTCAATGCATCTATAAGGCAGCTGTGTAGAATACATCATCATTATCAGTTCAGTTCTCATCCAATAGTGTCTGTTCAGTCAATTCAATTACACTGCTGAATATTACTCATCACTAACTTGATATTGTACTCACAAGTACTTGTCACAAGGGGCCAGATTTACTAAACAGGGCAAATTAGTATTAGAGCGCAATTCCATAAAAGCACAGATGAGAGGGGAAATAAATTCGGTGTGTGATTTACTGACAATGCCCACCTTAAAGAACACGGACGCAACAAGATCATTTCCATAATAACCAGTGCAATCTACCCAGAGCAGCGCTCTGTGAGATGTTTTTTGGGGGGGTTAAATAATGGTGCAAAAACAGTCATTTTGATAAGCGCAAACACTAGTAAATCACATTACGTGATTATTTTAATAGTTTCCTCCCATACATTTTGCTTCTGAAAGGGAAACTCCTACAAATGCATATTCAATAAGGTCAGGCACAAAAAATAACTGTGTCCACACCTTTTCAGTGATAATTTTTCACTGGGCGTCTTTAATAAATCGTGACAGTAATATTTTAATTAGGGATGCACCAATACCACTTTTTCCAGTACTCGCCTGATACCGATACTTTTATTTTTGGTACTTGGTACCGATATTTTTATTGCATTTGTACATTTTTTAAATATTGGGTACAGAAACCAAAAGAGTATGTATAATGTTAACTGGTTAACTTCATTTATCAAATAGATACAGTCAAACCAAAATGTATTCAGACACATTCAACATTTCTCACATTATCACAGTTTATTCGCTATAGTTTAGAAAATGGTAATAAAATATGACAAGAACTCAGAGTTACACTGTGTCAGAACAAATTCAGCTTGATAATGTTAGATACTTTTGATAGAAAGGTATGTAATAGATTACAATCAACCAAAATAATTCAGACCGCTGTTAGTATGACTATTTACACAACTATGAATAATTTGTCGGGCAACCCTTAGCCTCAATGACAACCTGTAGTCTCCTGGGCATGCTGTCATCCAGCTTCATGCAAACCTCAACTTCAGTTTTTTTCCCACAGACTCGGTCTGAATAATTTTTGGACCCAAATTTGTATCAGTTTTACTGGTAGTCCACTGTATGAAGAATTTTTGGGTATGATTTGTCACAGTTTACTTTATTTTGCTATCCTCACTTGCATAAATGAACTATAGTGTCCTGCACCCACTAGTAAAAAAATATCAAAAATTATATCTGGTCTCTGAATCATTTTTGGATTCACTGTATATCCTTCGGTTATTTTCCACACTTAATTGTGCCCATTAAAATGTATTTTACAAGTTTTTGTT
>NW_015506213.1:257270-262629 GCF_001515645.1 Sinocyclocheilus grahami | reverse complement strand
TTCTGTTGTGTAGCATTTTGAATGTACAAAAATTAAAGGGTTTGTGTAATTTTCATTGGAATAAAAGATAGATTAATGTTTTTAATCTTGAATTAAAAATTTTTTTTTAGGCAATTTTAGGCAATTAGGCAATTTTTTCATAGGGCCCTATTGTTGTATACAAATTAATAAATTAAGTTGTTTTTATGAATTCAATTAATTAGATATGTTTTTGATTAAACCATTTAAATGGAATACAGAAAAATTTAAATAGAAAGCGCAGAATTTGGGCCCTAAGAATGTAATTTTTGTTAAACTTTTAATAGACCTAAATTGCTGTTAAATTAAACAAGTTTTACGATTTTAATTCATTAGAAATGTTTTTTGTTAAAATGTAATATAATCATCCAGAAAAATTTAAACGAAAAAAAAAAAAAAAACTGAATCCAGAAAAATTAAAACGGAAAAAAAAGATTTTGGAAAAAATAAAACTTAGGCTAATTTGGGAAAAATAAAACGGATTTCATAGGGCCCTACAAATATCATGCATCTGAAGCTATAATTTTAATACTAAGCAACAGTGCATATTATATAGGGCCTATTTTATTTTTTTTTAAATGGCGCTCACTCGTTTTTGTGAAAGACCCAAGAAGGACCATGCACAGTCACTTTCCACACAGGCACACTTCATGTTTGGTTGAAATAATCCTTAAGCATGTAAATGTATAATTTCCTTCAGTTTAATTTAAATGTGCAATTAAAATAAATAAAAATAAATGTATATTTTAAAGTTTAGAATTAGACAGCCTTTCATTGTGTAGACAATTGCATAGTGAAAATTACCCCCAACGCACCACCTAGGGTCCAACCTACTCTAATACTATTATAACCTGTTTAAATGTGAACAAGGGATTTACAACATTAAAGAAATCCTTTATTTATAACATGTACATGACAAATCTAAAAGATTAGACACAACTATGGGACACGGTCGTGCAGCAGCGAGCAACAGTGAAAGGAACCTCAAGGTTGTAAATGTGTGAAATTGTATAGGGCCCCATTCCTGCATTTTGCCTGGGGCCCCCAAATCACTAAATCCACCCCTGCAGGGACCACTCATTATAAATCTCCTAACTGTGATATTTTCAGAAATAGAAGTCGCGTTTTTTCATCTGAAACGTGCTGCGATTTATATTCCAAAGCCACTCATAAAATGCAGAAACACTCAAGCAAGCAAAACATGCGAAACGCGTGCACGTATTTGTACTGATGCAGAATGAGAGGACAGTAGTACAGCCTAGCGCATTTCACACTGGCTGCTAGATTCACTTTCGCCAGAAAGTCGTGTATGCCTAAGGTTGAAAATAAATTATGTTTATAGTGAATGCCCCTATGAATGGTTTTATTTTTACGATTTTGTTTTAATCCAAATGATGTGTGTGCTAAGTGAGTGAACATCAAAGATCACACAACAGAATTGTGCACGCACTCTCTCTCTCTCCCTACCGTTAAGTAGCTTGTCCCAACCAGAGGCCCTGGCTAAACGCTAAAGTTCTCAAACTGGCCAAAGCCCATAACCAGGTGCGCCATAAGGAGGGAAGGTTAGGACGATTCTTAGGGCCCGACGATGGAGGGGGGCACCCCGAGTGGGAAACACGATTTCTACATTTACATTTTCATTTAGTCATTTAGCAGACGTTTTTATCCAAAGCAACTTACAAAGTAGAAGCAATCAGACCAACGAGAGAGCAACAATATACGAGGGCTGTGACAAGTCTCAGTTAGTCTAGCACAGTGCACATAGCAAGGTTTTTTTAATGTAAATAAATTAGACCGAATATAATAGAATAGGTAAGTGCTAGTATTAATTGGTCAGGTAATGGCGAAAAACATGTGTCTTTAGATGTTTTTTTGAAAATGGCCACCAGCTGGGAACAGTCCAGGAAAAGGTCCATGAGAGTGATTTTGTGCCTCTTTGGGATGGCACCACGAGGTGTTGTTCACTTGCAGAACGCAAGCTTCTGGAGTGGTGCAGCGCTAGTGGTTGTTTTGTAGGCAAGCATCAGTACCTTAAATTTGATGAAAGCGGCTATTGGCAGCCAGTGCATACTGATGAAGAGAGGTGTGACATGAGCTTTCTTCGGCTCGTTGAAGACCACTCTAGCTACATTCTGGATCAGTTGCAGAGGCTTGATAGTACATGCATGAAGGCCTGCCAAGAGAGCATTACAATAGTTCAGTCTGGAGAGAACAAGAGCTTGGACAAGGATTTGTGCGGTCTGTTCTGTTAGGAAGGGTCTAATCTTCCTAATGTTGTACAAGGCAAACCTGCAGGACCGGGCCGTTGTAGCAATATGGTCTGTGAAGCTTAACTGATCATCCATCACAACTCCAAGGTTCCTGGCTGTCCTGGAAGGAGTTATGGTTGACGAACCTAGCTATATAGAGAGGTTGTGATGAAGTGCTGGGTTGGCCGAGACCACAAGCAGTTCTGTCTTAGCAAGGTTGAGTTGAAGATGATGATCCTTCATCCAGCCAGAAATGTCTGTCAGACAGGTTGCACTGCGAACAGCTACTGTCAGATCATCTGGTTGGAATGAGATGCAGAGTTGAGTGTCATCATCATAGCAATGATAGAATAAGCCATGCTTCTGAATGACGGATTCTGAAGATGGCATGTAGATGGAGAAAAGAAGTGGTCCAAGCACTGAGCCTTGAGGAACCCCGGTAGCAAGAAGATGTGACTTAGAAACCTTACCCCTCCAAGACACCCTGAAGGACCTACCAGAGAGGTAAGACTTGAACCACTGGAGTGCGGTTCCTGAGATACCCATCTTCATGAGGGTGGACAGGAGGATCTGGTGGTTAACTGTGTCAAAAGCAGCAGACAGATCCAGCAAGATGAATACTGAGGATTTGGAAGCTGCTTTTGCCAGTCTCAGGTCTACAGTAACCTAGAGCAGTGCAGTCTCAGTTGAGTGGCCGCTTTTGAAGCCAGATTGGTTGCTGTCCAGGAGTTGTTCTGTGCAAGAAACATAGACTCGCTCAAGTGTCTTTGCAATGAACGGAAGAAGGGATACCGGTCTGTAGTTTTCTAAAAGTGTTGGATTTAGAGAGGGTTTCTTAAGCAGTGGGGTTACCCGAGCCTGCTTGAATGCTGTGGGAAATGTACCAGAGTGAAGAGAGGTGTTGATAATGTGAGTGAGTGTGGGTATAACTGAAGAAGAAATGGCCTGAAGGAGGTGAATGGGTATAGGATCAAGCGGACAGGTAGTAGGATGATTAGAAAGGATAAGTTTAGAAATGTCTGCCTCCGAGAGTGGAGAGGAGGAGAGTGAATGAGTATTTAAGGTTATGAAGTTTTTGTCAGTTTGTGGCGTGAAGAATTGGTCGCTGATGGTTCTTGTTTTATTTATGAAGAATATTGCAAAGTCATCGGCAGTATGAGTTGATGAAGGAGTGGGTGGAGGAGGACAAAGAAGAGAAGAAATGTTTTGAAAAGCGTGCGAGAGTCAGAACAGTTGTTAATTTTGTTGTGGTATTATGTTGTTTTAGCAGTGAAGACACTTGCAAAGAAGGAGGAGAGGAGTAACTGATATACACTAAGGTCAGTAGAGTTTGTTTATTTGCGTCACTTCCTCTCTGCGGCTATAAATAATCCTCTGCGGGACGATAAATAACTACAAAATTGATTGTAACAGGGTTGGTAATAGTAATTGTGTGTGATTCAAATGAACTGTTGCAGGTAAGAGATGGTAGACTATCAAATTTCCATTCTTTTGAAATAAGTAGAGCCATCCCTCCACCCCTCCCTATCGGGCGTGGCAATAGATGAATGAAAGTCTGCTTTGTTTACAGCAGAATGTCAGTTCCAGAGACCAATTGGAATAGAGAGTAAAGTAGTAGAGGACAGAGGGACAGTATGCAGATTATTAGGCTAGAGCTGCCTGCAACGTACAATGCGTGGTTTATCTCCACCCCTCCCTATCGGGCGTGGCAATAGATGAATGAAAGTCTGCTTTGTTTACAGCAGAATGTCAGTTCCAGAGACCAATTGGAATAGAGAGTAAAGTAGTAGAGGACAGAGGGACAGTATGCAGATTATTAGGCTAGAGCTGCCTGCAACGTACAATGCGTGGTTTACGAGTGTTATGACAGCAGCCTAGATAGGAGCTGATCACATGTCACATCTTTTGCACACTCAAGCTCGTTATTTCAAATGTAGATGTGTGGCAAGCGCACTCATAATAGAAGATTTTTCATGAAATATATGCAGTGTTAGTAGTAATAGTAGAGATTTGGATGCACATATTGAGTACAATTGACTAGAACAAGTAAAGAAAGGGAAAAAAAGCAATACTCAGGTGTCTTTTTTCGGTGTCCTTGCTAGGTGGAGTCGCGCAGGTAGAGTCGATGGTCTTTACACTCGTCAGTCTTCACACTAGGAGGGCTTCACACGAGGGCTGCCGCAACCGCTGGCGCGGTGTACTTTGCAAATATATACTTTCCTGATTCCACGTAATTTAATTCAGCTGGCCAAGCCTTACTCCTTATGAAACCGAAACTGCAAAGCCACGCGATATGCACGAGAACAAACGTGACTTGAGCATGCGTTTACCATGGTAAACACAGTAAACAAAACATTGTGTCCTAGCAATGACAACTACGCTAAAATCTAATGAGAAAAGATACAAAACACTTACAGACCGCTGTCTTCTTCTGCTGCTCAACTGCTTCTACAGCAGTCATTTCTACCAAGGGGTCTTGCCTAATCGAGTCATTGTTGCATCGTCACAAAAATTTATAATTTGCACATCTTTGCAAGTCTTTTTATTTAAGCCATTCGTTACTCGCACACCACAGATAGGGTTTTCTGTGCGCTCACAGTCACGTCCAAAGCCGCATTGTGAGTTTCAGTAACTCAATAATAAGAATCAAACAACTCGAATTCACCGGTTTATGACACAGAATGACGTCAAAATGGCTGTCCTGGTGAGTATCCTTGTAAACGCAGTCGTTTTTTAAGTAGATGTAAATAGTTGAGAAAGAAAGCGCATGTGTATCAGTACTGGATCCGTGCATTCGGTCTTATGACAGCAGCCTAGATAGGAGCTGATCACATGTCACATCTTTTGCACACTCAAGCTCGTTATTTCAAATGTAGATGTGTGGCAAGCGCACTCATAATAGAAGATTTTTCATGAAATATATGCACGCTATAGGTCAGCACGAGCGTCTTTCGTTGGTGCATGAGGAGGGGGATCTGCCAAAATAAGGTGCCGGCACAAATTAAGCCCTAGTCATGCTTCAATGATTTCCACTATGATACATTAAATGTTTTAAAAGATGGGCCATGGTTCACCTCGAAGCACTCGTTGGC
>NW_015506213.1:254237-255908 GCF_001515645.1 Sinocyclocheilus grahami | reverse complement strand
TATATGTGAAAATCTGTTTTGTAGCAAATTATCAAGCTAAGCATTTAAATTCAGTCACAGACAAAAAGGCTAGATCAGAAAAGAAGGCTGCAAGAACCTTAGGGATTGTAGTACTGGTTTATCTTCTTTGCTGGATGCCATACTATTTAGTTACTCTTTCCCTTGGGCACGACGAAAATGATTATCTTATAATTAACATAATGTATTGGATTTTATGCCTGAATTCCTGCATGAATCCACTTATCTATGCAATGTTTTATCGGTGGTTTAGACTGTCAGCAAAATACATTTTGACATTGAAAATATTTGAACCTTCATCAGAGTACTTCAATCTGTTCCCAGAAGAGAAATGATCACACAAACTCTGCACATGTAAATAAGATAATCTATTTCAAAATGCAGTAGCATTCTTGTTGAGCAAATCCTTATAAAACATTAGATGATATCAAGTCATGTACTGTAACAGCTATGTTTTTAATGTTTAAATATGGTGTCTAACTCATATATTGTGAACATTTTTATTTGTGAATAATAATCTGCCTCCATGCTCTGTTTGTACATGAAAGCAAAATCGATGCAGTTTTGGAAGATATAAGTTAATAGAAAAAGTGTAACATTTGTATTAACAGTGTTTCATCAGTTTAGTTTCATTTGAAAAATCTGTGACGGAAAAGATGTTATGATTAATTTAGAGTGTATGACAGTGTTTAGAGTTTAGACTAACAAGCTCTCAGTGATGTGCCAGGTCCTCGCAAAAAGAAGAGTTAAAGTGCAACGATTCAGTTTAAAGGTGAGGTAAGATTTAGGTAGCTAAACATTTAATATTACTTACAACTAATAATAAATGGCCAGCAGTAATATCTATTGATGCAAGTGACTACTATTTAGGTTTGCATGAATCATAAAGGTGTGATTCAAGTTGGCTAATTCATAATTGAATGTGACAATACAGGTAACAAATTGTCAGCAAGGTGAGGTAACAAACTGACAACAAACTGTAGTCATTTTACTGTTCTTCTTTATTTATTCCATTTAACTAAGGGAATAAATCTATTTAAATCCCAAAATTGGTTTGATCGTACCCAATGATCAAGACATGGTTAAAGCCTTGATACAAATGTACAATTACAAAGTACCAAGGCTGCAGAGGTGACAATAGGTGTGTTTGACTTCAGCTGCAACTTGCTTTATGTTTTGTCACTTGCAGTTTGGGGAGAAGTTGAGAAAGGAGACATGAAGTCAGACACTTTCTGCTTCCTGCAGTGATTTATCACATATTATGTAGAGTAGATGCAATATTTGTCAAATATTTTATGCACTGCTTAATGCAGTGCTTGTATGCAAAATAATAGAGCTCATCATAAGCCTATAATATTGAAATACCAATAAAGTGTGGTCTATATATATTTGTATATCTTTTATTTTGATACAGTCAAGGCACCTTTATTTATATAGAGCTTTTAACAATACAGATTGTGTCAAAAAGCAGCTTTACAGTATAAAATAGGAAAATAGTGTGTCATTAATGCAAAAGGACAATAGTAAATACAAAATTTTCAGTTTAAGGCAGATCATCATTGAATTCAGTGATAAAATAAATAATAATTCCTTACATTTATATAGCGCTTTTCTGGGCACTCAAAGTGCTTTACATAGAAGGGGGGAATCTCC
>NW_015506213.1:202592-253950 GCF_001515645.1 Sinocyclocheilus grahami | reverse complement strand
TAAGAGTCCCCAACTAAGCAAGCCAGAGGCAACAGCAGCAAGGAACCGAAACTCCATTGGTGACAGAATGGAGAAAAAAAAACCTTGGGAGAAACCAGGCTCAGTCGGGGGGCCAGTTCTCCTCTGGCCAGACGAATACATGATATACATGACACAAAGGGCTTCAGAAGGGCTTCCTACTGAGGTAGAGCACTGGCTTTTAGGCTCCTTTGCCTTCCAAGTACCACTTCTGTTCTTTTGTCAGAGGCGTTAATTTGCATTGAGCTGGAGCGCATCTTTTCCTATATCATCTTAAATGTAATCTTACAGTCCTCTGTCCACCCTGTTCTTCTCAGTCCTGTATAGCAAATTCATCAATTTTGTCGATGTTGCTTTTGTTTCAAAAGTCTGGATGAATTGGCGGTATTAGCCCTTTAAACCAGAAAAGATTGTACCTCTTTTTTTGTCCTAGGTTAAACATTTCACCAGATAATTTCCATTTTGTCCACCTGCTGTTGTAGTTTACCATTGTCCAGATGGTACCCCAAATAACTGGTCTCCTGTTGCACCCTCTCACACTTTGCTTATAGAAATATATGCAGACCCATCCAATTCTTCTTCGGAATGATAACCAGATTGCTGATCCACTGTCTCATAGAGGTTTCCATCACAATCACTCCCAGCCATTTCAAATTTTCAGTGTCGCCTTTCTCACCTGTTGCTTGCCTATGCATAAATAGCTTTTATTGTTTATCTTGTTACTTTGTCAGTTGTTGAATGTCTTGTTGCCATTCTGACAGTGCTCTTTGTTGTTAGTTTACTTTGTCTTTTCATTAAAACATCCCTGCACTTAGATCCTTGTGGGTGGGTGGGTTAGGGTTGGGGGCTGTGCTTCTCAAGCTCCAGTGACTGCAGAGCTTCGGTCCCCATTTACACTATCAGCCTGCACCATCTCAGCTGGAGCTGTCTCAGGGGGAAGACACTGGCATCCCGTGTGGCCTCTCCAGCTCTGTGGCCTCTTCGCTCTCTAGCACTCTTCAGCTCGGTGGCCTCAGCACTCCCCAGTCAGGCAACGTCAGTGGCACCCCCCCAGCCAAGTGGTCTGAGCAGCTCCCACTGAAAGGGCTACAGCACTCGTTCTTCTTGATTTGCCCATGGAGTTCGTTCCTGGGCTTGTTACTCTGCGGACTTTTATTTTATAGTTTCCATTTTCTTTTTATTCTATGTTCACTTCCTGTGCTCCAAAATGATAATAGTAAATACTCAATTTTCAGTTAAAGGAGGTTCATCATTGAATTCAGTGATGTCATCATCCAGCTCAGTTCAGTTTAAATAGTGTCTGTGCTATCAAGTCGACAATATTGCAGGAAATTAAGAGTCCCCAACTAAGCAAGCCAGAGGCAACAGCATGAGACAGAAGTGCTAAGGGGAGAGATGCAGAGCAAACGGGTTAAATGAAAAGAGTTCCAGAAACTGAAGGGATATAGCTCACGTAGTGACTGCTTCTTGAGTCTTTCTCAGATCTGACGGATGATGACTTCAATGAAAACAGGTGGGTGACAGGTAGGAGTCCAGGTGAGTGAGTCAGGTAAGGAGTAGCGTAGTGAACTCAAGACCAGACAAAGTGCAACTGCAGTGACTGAGTATTTGAGCTAGTGTTGATGAGGTGGTGACAGGTGCGGCTGATTAGTAATCCGGTGATTGTGAACGGGTGTGTAGGGTGATTGGGCCTGACGAAGCTGGACTATCCCTGACAGTACCCCCTCCCCCACGGGCGGCTCCCGATGCCCGCTGCCGACATCGAGGATGGCCGCGGCCCCTGGGAGCGGGACGGTCTGGGTGAAGGTCATGGAAGTCTCTGAGGAGTAAGGGATCTAGAACATCGTCTCTACGCACCCATGATCTCTCCTCGGGGCCGAATCCCTCCCAGTCCACGAGATATTTCTAGGCGGCCTAGACGCCGAGAGTCCAGAAGAGAGTTGACTCAGTAGATGGTTTCTTCTTCAGCGATCTCGGGAGGAGGAGGTAAGTGGGATTCGTCAGACCCTGTGGGAGAAGCAGACAGAGGGTTAACACAGGGTTTGAGTAGAGAGACAGGGAAGGTTGGTGCTATACGGTAGTGTGAAGGGAGTTCAAGCCTGTAGGTGACGTCGTTGATCTGCCTCCTGATGGTGAATGGTCCAATGTAGCGGGGACTCAGCTTGTGGCAAGGCAGTCGGAGACGAATATCCCGCATCGATAACCACACCTTATCTCCAGGTTGGTATTGTGGAGCGGGTCAGCGGTGAACGTCTGCTTGGGCTTGGTGTCTCTGAACCGCCTGCTGTAGATGGACATGCACTGAGTCTCAGACCCTCTCGCTCTCTCTGAACCAATGATCAACCGCTGGAACGTCAGATGGTTCTCCCGTCCAAGGGAACAGGGGAGGTTGGTACATGAGTACGCACTGAAAAGGGGTGAGGCCGGTGGTTTGCTGCCTGAGGGAGTTTTGTGTGTACTCGGCCCAGGGAAGGTAAAGGCTCCAGCGGTTCTGGTTGTTGTGACAATAGCTACGAAGATATCTCCCGATCTCCTGAATTTTTCGCTCAGTCTGGCCATTTGATTGTGGATGATATCCGGAGGTGAGGCTTACTGATACTCCGAGGAGTTGGAAGGCCTGCCAGACCCGGGAGATAAATTGGGGCCCACGATCAGAGACGATGTCCTCAGGAATCCCGAAATTGCGAAAGACTTGATTGAATAACTGCATTGCTGTTTCCATGGCAGTAGGTAGTTTTCTGAGGGGGAGAAGTTTGCATCCCTTAGAGAATCGGTCGACAACTACGAGTATGCATGTGTAAGATTCGGACTCGGCGAGATCTGTGACAAAGTCGAGTCCGATGTGGGACCAGGGCCGGTGAGGTATGGGAAGTGGTACCAGTTTTCCTTGTGGCAGCTGACGGGGAGATTTGGTGATGGCACAGACTGAGCATCCTTGTACAAAACGTTTGACTTCTCTGGCCATATTGGGCCACCAGTAGCAGGTTTCGAGGAGCGAGAGGGTTTGCTGGCTGCCTGGATGTCCAGAGCCCGGAGAGAAGTGCAGCGAGTCCAGAAGGGTATTGTGGAGAGTGGATGGAACATAGACTTTCCCTTCTGGACCTCCCAGCGGAGCAGGTTCTGATTGGGTGGCTCGACGGATCTCTTCGTTCCACTGGATGGGACCCACAATGATGGCTGGAGGGAGAATAGTCTCAGAGGGTAGTAATCGTTCAGTGGAGCGGTACAGAAGGCCTCCTTCAGTCTTTCAAAACTCTCGAGGGCATCGGGAGTCCAGGACAGAGACTTGGGCTTGTTTCGGAGCATTGAAATTAAAACGGCGATGTTATGACTGAAGTGGTGTATGAAACGACGGTAGAACTTTGAGAATCCCAGAAAGCGTTGGAGTTCTTTAACGGTTTTGGGCTTTGGCCAGTTATGAATGGCTTGGACCTTCTTGTCATCCATCTGGATAACCTGGAGGCTGATCACATATCCGAGGAACTTGGTGGTGGAAAGGTGGAACTCGCACTTCTCCAGCTTGAGATAGGGGTGGTATTTTCTCAGCTGTTGCAGGACCTGCTCCACGTGATGGCGATGTTCAGCCAGGTTCTGGGAGTAGATGAGAATGTCGTCGATGTAAACGATCACAGAGCGATGAAGGAACTCCCGGAACACCTCGTTCATAAATCCTTGGAATACAAAAGGTGAGTTGGATAATCCATATGGCATAACAAGTTATTCATAGTGTCCATACGCCATAGTGGGCGTTATGAAAGCGGTCTTCCACTCGTCACCATGGTGGATACGAACGAGGTTATAGGCACTTCGCAGATCCAGCTTGGAGAAGATACAAGCTCCACGAAGTTCCTCCAGGGCAGCCGGCACTAGTGGAAGGGGATATGGGTATTTGACAGTTTGAGAGTTGAGAGTTCTGTAATCAATACAAGGCCGCAAGCCTCCGTCCTTTTTGCCCACGAAAAAGAAACTGGATGCTGCCAGTGATGTGGAGGGATGGATGAAGCCTTGCTGGAGAGCCTCCTTAATGTAGTCCTCCATAGCTCCTTGCTCCGGGATGGACAATGGATACACTCTACCCTTTGGGAGCTGAGCTCCAGGCAGCAAATCTATGGCACAGTCCCATGGCCGATGAGATGGTAATTTAGAAGCGGCCGCTTGCTGAACACATCCTGAAACGCCCGGTATTCCGAGGGAATGCTGTGAGGTTCGGTGGGTTCAGGGCTCTCTATGGAGGTAGCACAGACAGGGAGGAGACAAGGTGGCAGTGGACGAATTTTGGCCATACAGTTCAAAAGACAGTACTCACTCCATTGTAGAAATTCGTTGGTGGTCCAGTTAACTATGGGAGAGTGTTGGGATAACCAGGGGCGTCCCAGGATGATCTCCATGGTGGAATCCTCTAGCACCAGAAAAGACATGAGGTCCTCATGAAGGCACGCAATACGGAGTGTGATGGTGGGGGAGCATAATTGGATTTTACCACGACCCAATGGCTTTCCTTGGATGGAGAGGATATTCAGAACATGAGCATTCTTCAGCGGTTTTAGTTTAAGTCTTTGGAGTGTGTTGCGGGATATGAAGTTACCCAAAGAACCAGAGTCTACAAGGGCTTGCGCTGAAAGGGATGGGTGAGATGACATTAATAATACATTCATTCGAGTCAATGTAGCAATTTGAAGACTGAGCTGAATAGTACTCACCGTGGGTCGTGCTGGTCGGATAGGACATGAGCGAATCAAATGTCCATGCTCCCCACAATATAGACATAGCCCGGATGTAATCCTCCGTGTTCGCTCCGCATGGGTGAGATGGTACGAATCCACTTGCATGGGTTCAGGTGCTGGAGGCGGTGAGGCGGATGTGGGCGGTGAGGAGAGTGGCATGGCATTTTTACAGGCATGGAGATGTTGGGAGATTTTGATAGTCTTCTGAATGAAGTTTTCCATGCCCACTGTATCATTAAAAATCACCATTTGTAGACGAATGTCGGCATTAAGCCCTTGACGAAATGCGGTAAGTAAGGCCACTTCATTCCATCCACTAGTCACCGCCAGAGTGCGGAATTTGACGGCATACTCGCTCACTGAAACCGTGCCTTGACTGATGCGGAAGAGCTGATCATGAACAGAGATTTCCACGGCTGCGTGACCGAACACCTCCTTGAATTGGGATGTAAATGTCGATAGAGTGCGAATGGCCTGGCTGTTAACTTCCCACATAGACTGGGCCCAGCAAGTTAAATTCAGCTACGACAACTGCCATTAAAATGTGTTAAAAGCTTTCTATTCAAATATGTTTTACAAGTCAATGTTATTGTATTTGATGACTGTGTAATTTTAATGCAAATGAAAAAAAATAATTATTTTAGTTGACAACACAACGCCAGAATGCAAAATTTTATTTGTGATTAACAAGTGCAAATTTCACATTGAAAATGGAATGAATAACTTTACATTCAAATGGACTGGCAAGACAAGACTATGACTAGGAACTAAGGACTAGAAACTAGGGCAGGAAACTGGCTCCGTAATGTGCTACCACTAGGAGAGTGATATACGCAAACAATACTCGGCAGTTTGAAAAGGATCTGAGTGGGGGTAATATAGTGAGTGTGTGAAAGTCAGTGTAACGGAAGGGTGACCTCTGGTGGTGATCGAACGGAAGTCCATGGACAGGATTCGTGACATAGCCCCCCCCCAAGGAGTGGCTTCCAGATGCTCCTAAAACAGTAAAATCCAGGAAGGTGGTGGAGCGGACACGGAACGGGGGGGGGATGGAGGGCCAGGTCCACGAGGAAGTGGAGAGACCGGGGACTGAGGCAGAGTTGTCAGAGCAGAGCACCAAGGCAGAACTGGCAAAGCAGGTCCGAAGATCCCCACGGCGGAGCAGAAGACTACCAGAGCAGGACTGAAGACCACCAGGCAAGAGCAGACAGAGCAGAAGACCACCACGGAGGAGCAGAAGACCACCAGGCCGGAGCAGACAGAGCAGAAGACCACCATGGAGGAGCAGAAGAATACCATGGCCGAAGCAGACAGGACAGAAGCCCTCCAGGGTCGGAGCAGATGGGACAGAGGCCCACCAGGGCAGAGCAGGCGGAACAGAAGCCCACCATGGCGGAGAAGAAGACCTCCACGGTGGAGCAGACGGAGCGGGGACCCATGGCAGAGACTGGGGCCTAGGAAGAAAACAGAGACAGACAACACAGGCAGTGCATTCATGGTCTCAGGGACCGAGGCAGGGAACACAAGATGTTCATCAATAGTCCCCCTGGTGACCATTGAACGGGCAGACAGCTCACTGATTGAAACGGGATAGACAGACAGTTCACAAACAGGCTTAATGACTGGGACTGGCAAGGCAGATGGTTCAACAGGGAAAACAGAACAAGCAGTCTTTGAGAGTCAATGTAACGGAAGAGTGACCTCTGGTGGCGATCGAACGGAAGTCCATGGACAGGATTCGTGACTCCCGCCAAGCAATACGAAATACCTCTAGTTTTGTTTTCCTCCAGCTGCGCTCCATTTTCCGGGCTTTCCCTGCATTTATCACATGTGAATCCCTCATCGCCGACAAAGAGAGCTAAACTATACATGTGGCAAGCGGTGCAAACAATAATAGCAGGAGAAGAAGCCATTACTCACCGTGATTGAAGAATGACTCTGACTTACCACTGTTGTTTGATGAACTCTTGAAAAAACGGAGCGAGAGAGAAAAGAAACAGAGCGAGAGAAAAAAAGAAAACAGCAATAGACACGAATGGAAACACGAATAACAAGCTAACCACTAATGAATGCTAACGCGCTGCACGCTCGCTGCACTCGCTGTTTTAGAATAAAAGCGAATGATCAAATTAATCAGATTAGTTTGATAGATAATATCAGAAATATGGTGGGAATTAAGTTATATTTTATCACTTTAAACAACAGAGAGTGATAGTAAGATAGAGATTCAACAAAAAAGCAAAGCTACACAGAGCTACAATCACAAACCACTCAGCAGTACGGTACAAAGGAAACGGATACAATCACCCCTGCTCTGCCTCTCAGACTGTCTTATAAAATGACAGTCATATAAACATAAACAAAAGTACAACTAAAATGTCCCAGGCCTGGTCCTCTCTCGTCCTTTACTGTTGCACTTCTTTTATCCTTCCGGAGCTCATCTGCAGGACTCGAAATGCAGATGTTGCTAATTATCATTTTCTCCACTGGCCTTGCTCACTCCCACAGCTCTCGGCCCCACCCCACTCATCACAGATCTACCTTCTCCTCCCCATCATGGTGGACAGTAGCAGGTCTTGGACTCTGGTGAACAGCAACGACCCCTCCGTTGCCTGTCGGACTACAGCCGCCCCTCCATCCTCTAGCATGCTCTTGTTACTTTGTCAGTTGTTAAATGTCATATTGCTGTTCTGCCAATGTTTCCCTTTGTTGTTCTCGTTGTTCCTTGTTGTTAGTTTACTTTGCCTTTTCATTAAAACATCCTTGCACTTATGCTCCTGCATGTTTCCTGCTTCTCCCACAACATTACACCATGCACCCAGGACACATTTTCTCCTTCACTTCAGCTCCAGAGTACCACGTAGTAGTACCACGCCTAGCTTAAGCTCCAGTGAGAATATGTTAGTCTTGCAATAACCAAGTTTTGTTTACAGAAAAGGAAAACTTTTATACAGAAATCCTCCAACGTTTTTCTTTACAAATCCTCGTTTATTATTTGTGACCAGTGTGTTTCTCTTTCAATTTGGTGAAACTGCTCTATCTTATCCTGAGACTATAGGTGTGATAAGTAGTAGAGAGCTTGAGGGGTACACATAACTCTTTCAATATTTGCTCAAACACATTGGATGTACTGTATATTTGGTCATTAGGTAAATCAAACATATTAAAAACCCTGTCAGTTCCTTTAGCACTAGTTTAGCTTTAAAGTACTTCATTGTCTGGTTGTGGTGCATGAAGCCAATGCTGATGAACTGTCTAACCTATCTGCTCACTTTTCATCTGTATTCCCTTCATAGTAACTCATGCCTAATAACAAATGTTTTGGATACTGTTTTTATTTCCCATTCAGATACTGTTTAGTGTGAAATCTCAGTTCACTCTGAGCCCATTTGAGCTGTCAGGACATCCTCTTTAAAGGTGACAGGGAGGAGTTGCAATGCTTAAATAAAATATATAATTAACTAACTAACTAATTCATTC
Organism: Sinocyclocheilus grahami; assembly: GCF_001515645.1. NCBI lineage: Eukaryota > Metazoa > Chordata > Actinopteri > Cypriniformes > Cyprinidae > Sinocyclocheilus > Sinocyclocheilus grahami. The sequence goes on along the minus strand of NW_015506213.1, from coordinate 245,728 downwards.
ATTCATTTTTGTGATATGGTCTCTACTAATGAGCTTATGACCTGAATCAAGTCACCTAAATAAGGTGTGTTCAATTAGGGAGAGAGACAATAGTGTGCTGTTGGAGAGGCTCCAGGATCAGTTTTGTGCATCACTAAGCTTGCAAGCTACAGACAGTAAATGTAAAATCTGTCCCGAGGTAACTGTAATGTGACATGTTCTTTCATTAACATCTTTCCATTGTTGAAACACAACATTTCCCCCATCTCCCAGTAAAACTTGATCTTATGAGTTTTCTGAATAGGTTTAAAATTCAAAAACGTTTAGTTAAAAACTATTTGAAGAATTTGTAGTATGATAAAAAAATCTACCTAAATATCTACCTAAATATCGCCCCTAAACTGTAGTATCATTTTGCTTTCTTATGATACTGTGTTAGACTCTTTTGAGGCCAATCAGCACCTTTAACTGGACCAAGCTGTTAAAACTCTCCAGAGAGTTTATTAGCACTTGGAAGGAAAAAAAAATCTGTCATCAGTAATGATGTCTCATTAAACATATGTTTGAAGCCTAGCAATTAAAGGTGTTAAATGCACAGATAAGAAATAAACTTGTGATGATGCAACCAGAGCTATTGTAGCTTGTATCCATTACATCCAGGTTACTCATCATTACCCTAAACAATTGTACTGCTTTTGTAGAAAACATACACTAGATTAATACTTTTGTTTTGTGCAATAAAAAAGTCTGCTTCATGATAAACCTAATCAATGAAATCAGTGAAACTAATCAATTATTAATGCAGGGTCAATTTTAACATTTACCCACTTATATAATAAATAGATAATAACATATCTTAACAATTATTACCATTTTATCAACCCCTTTTATAGAACTATTTACTCACTATGTATACAGTAATTTTAAAGAAATTAATATTTAATTGCAGTTTTTCAGTCCTTAGTCCTGTGGTCAATTTTCTGGCAGATTCACACTTCTCACAGAATCACTCATTGAGAGACATGGAGACTACTAAGGCGTTTAGAGTCATTCAGTGTTACTGAAATCAGCTCAGAACCAGGGGTGGCGTTTCCGTATGGCAGTTGCCATACCCTAGCCAGTCAGGTGTACTGTGGAAAATTGTCCAAACTTCATATCTCCATTGTTGAAACACAACATTTCCCCCATCTCCCAGTAAAACTTGATCTTATGAGTTTTCTGAATAGGTTTAAAATTCAAAAACGTTTAGTTAAAAACTATTTGAAGAATTTGTAGTATGATAAAAAATCTACCTAAATATCTACCTAAATATCGCCCCTAAACTGTAGTATCATTTTGCTTTCTTATGATACTGTGTTAGACTCTTTTGAGGCCAATCAGCACCTTTAACTGGACCAAGCTGTTAAAACTCTCCAGAGAGTTTATTAGCACTTGGAAGGAAAAAAAAATCTGTCATCAGTAATGATGTCTCATTAAACATATGTTTGAAGCCTAGCAATTAAAGGTGTTAAATGCACAGATAAGAAATAAACTTGTGATGATGCAACCAGAGCTATTGTAGCTTGTATCCATTACATCCAGGTTACTCATCATTACCCTAAACAATTGTACTGCTTTTGTAGAAAACATACACTAGATTAATACTTTTGTTTTGTGCAATAAAAAAGTCTGCTTCATGATAAACCTAATCAATGAAATCAGTGAAACTAATCAATTATTAATGCAGGGTCAATTTTAACATTTACCCACTTATATAATAAATAGATAATAACATATCTTAACAATTATTACCATTTTATCAACCCCTTTTATAGAACTATTTACTCACTATGTATACAGTAATTTTAAAGAAATTAATATTTAATTGCAGTTTTTCAGTCCTTAGTCCTGTGGTCAATTTTCTGGCAGATCCACACTTCTCACAGAATCACTCATTGAGAGACATGGAGACTACTAAGGCGTTTAGAGTCATTCAGTGTTACTGAAATCAGCTCAGAACCAGGGGTGGCGTTTCCGTATGGCAGTTGCCATACCCTAGCCAGTCAGGTGTACCGTGGAAAATTGTCCAAACTTCATATCTCTATATATTTTGTTATTATTATTTTAAATAAGTGCTATTGGGCTTCCTTATGTCTGTTTGAGGGTTTTACAAATATGTTTTCCAATGAAAAGCATTTAAAAGAGCTTGTCACAATGCTATTTGATCCTCAAAATTTCAGCAAAACCTCGTAATTTCACCCTGCCTCCATTCAGAATGAAGCACTGTGCACAGTCTGGAGATGCTTGTTCCGCTTGTTCGCAATGCAAGGGTAAATAAATAAGTATTTAGTTCAGTCATGAAACTCTAGATGGCGCAGGCTGACGGGGTGTTAACATAACTGATTATATCAGAGAGTTAAATGACATGGCACAAGCTGATTGGTTCATGCTGCATATGCAGCCAATGAGCTTACTGCCTTGCATTGTTGTTATGGCTGTCTAGCATTCACTTGAGATACTTGCAGCAGCAGTATGTCTTAAATACTCACGGCACCGTATCGCCATATTCATTGGCAGTAGCAAGTTCCTATACTTGCTTGCAGCAGCAGCAATAATCTACAACTACAGCAATAACCAACAGCAGCAGCAATTCAGCAGCAGCAGCAGCAGCATAGCAGATCCATGCTAAAATCTTCAGAGAATTCTCATGATTGAACTGATATTTGAATAAATACAGCATTTTCTTTACTCATACACTATGTATGTAAAGGCTAATATTTTTTGTGTGTTTGAAGAGTAGAGAAGTGTCTTTGCTTTTGCCATCTAGTTGTAGCCAATAGGCCTATACTTTTGTACATTTTAAATATAGCGCTTCATCGTTTATGTAATGATATTTTGGCCAAATGTCAAGAAAAACTATAGTGCCCATATACCTACAATAAAAGTTAGAACCTGTAAGTTGATGAAAGCGTTTAATGTGATGCGCTTGCTGCCTCAGATACAGCCGTTCTAATGACAGACAAAAGACAGATCTCCGTTATTCGCTGGTCAAAAACCAACTCCATTTGTTCTTGATTTTCATAAAATGTTAAGTGTCTGATAAAGCCAAAATACAAACTCTGACGAGTTTAATTATTTAAAAAAAATTCCCTTTCTATCTTTTTTCCCTATATTTCAGTGCTTAGTGGTGTGCCGTTGGATATTTTTACTTATCAAAACTGATAACTATGAATTTGTTTTGACTACATTTGAAGGACACATAAAACGTATCATGTGTAGTCACTTTTATTTCTATAATAAAAATGTATACTATAATATACCATAATAAAAATAGTTTCAAAGCAGCTTTACAGCGATAAGTGTGATTACAGAGTGATTCAAAGATGCAATGAGATCAATTCTGCTGTAAATCACCTCTAGAAAACTGTAGTGTTGCTCAGCTGAGGTCAGTTCAGTGTTGATTCAGCTCAGTTTAATGACTGTGTAAAGATCATCAATTATGAAAGTAGTTAAATTCATCTATAAAGCAGCTCTGTAGAATACATCATCATTATCAGTTCAGTTCTCATTCAATAGTGTCTGTACAATCAATTCAATAATACTGCTGAATATTACTCATCACTAACATGATGTTGTGCTCACTAGGACTGTCACTATATGCCCCAACCAGAGGCCCACAGTATCAAAGAAGCAGTCTACAGTGTCATGCTTCAAAGACTACCACCATGATACATGAAGTGTTTTAAAAGATGGGCCATGGTTCACCTCGAAGCACTCGTTGGCCTTACATGAAGACTGAAGAGTCACAGAGGAAGTCAAAGAGAGATGTGTGAGGAAAGCAACGTTCATCAGGAAGGACCCCTTTCACCCTTCCTCCCATCCAAGAAGAGGCTAAGAATTATTCAGACTAGCACCTTTAAACTCAAGAAATGCTTCCTCCTGCAAGCAGCTAGACTCACTGTGAACACCTCCATAATTAAAATCATCACCTTCCCACTGCTGCTACTCACAAACTGTAATTGTCAGAATTGATCATAATTCAGTTTTGACAAAATTATGTACTGTTTAAAGGCTAGCTCTGTACTGGAAATGACTCTGTACATAATTTTAAAATATCCAGATCATTGATTAATTGATTGATTGGTTACGTGTTAGCGTGCTAATCATTTTGAGCGCAATGGAAGGCAGTGGATTAGACTAATTGTTCTAATAGCATTAATATGTGTTAGGACATATGCTGTAATCATGGGCAAAATATAAGAGTAAATAAGCATCATTGGATTCACTAATCCTCTAAACTGTATAGATCAGATTGATCCGGTCTATGAATATGTACTAGTGGGTGGGTTTGAGAGCTGAATAATGAAACCTCATGTTGAATGGGCTGGTCGCTTAAGTATAAAGCGGAGTCATGTCAGTGTCAAGGATCAGGGAGCTAAACTGACAAGCATCCTCACACAGAGTCTACTCTTCAATATCCATCCATCATGGAAGTGTCTGATTGGGGCGTGACAAATGTGGACAATCAAACAGTCCAATACTGCTTTCCAGACAACAATTTGTCTTGTACCAAAAGTATCAGACCAGAAGCAGAGTACATTGTTGTGTACATTTTCATTTCTGTAACATCAGTGTTCACCGTGTTTCTGAACTTGTTGGTGATTGTCTCCATCTCACACTTCAAGCAGCTCCACACTCCGACCAATGTGCTGATCCTCTCTCTGGCTGTGGCTGATCTCATCGCAGGATTGATTCTCATGCCAGTGCAGGGAATGAAACTCATTGAGCCATGCTGGTACTTTGGAGAAATATTCTGTTCAATATTCCCTCTTATTCTGTATGTGATTGTCGTAGCATCTCTTGGTAATATGATTATTATATCCGTGGATCGGTACATTGCTGTGAATGACCCTTTGCGATATCCACTGAAGGTCAATACTAACAGAGTTGTTGTTTCTATTGTTGTAAACTGGTTATTCTCATTCGTATATTCATTTTATCTATTGTATGACTTTTTACTCCATCCAGAGAGAAACCACACATGTATTGGAGAATGTGTACTTGTTGTTACACTGGAAAATATAATAATAGATACTTTAGTTTGTTTAGTGGCACCTTGCTGTATAATTATTCCTTTGTATATGAAAATCTGCTTTGTAGCAAAACGGCAAGCTAAGCATTTAAATTCAGTCACAGAAAAAAAGGCCAAATCAGAAAAAAAGGCTGCAAGAACCTTAGGGATTGTAGTAATGGTTTATCTTCTTTTTTGGATGCCATACTACATAGTTACTCTTTCTTTTGGGCATGATGAAAATGATGCTCTTATAATTAACGTAATGTATTGGATGTTATGCATGAATTCCTGCATGAATCCACTTATCTATGCAATGTTTTATCAATGGTTTAGAGTGTCAGCAAAATACATTTTGACATTGAAAATATTTGAACCTTCATCAGAGTACTTCAATCTGTTCCCAGAAGAGAAATGACCATTTAAATGCTTGCATGAGTAGCATGAAGAACAAATGTAAATAAGATCATCTGTCTTCAAATGGAATAGTTAGGGTTCTTGTGTTAAGCACTCTCTCGTAAAACTTTGGATGACACCAGTGCAACAATTATGTCAGTAAAAAATTTTAATGTACTGCCTAGTATGTATGTATGCTTATTGTGAACATACTGTATTTGTGTGAGTGACACTATCTGTCTCTATTTGCTCTCTTGAAGGCCTTAAATGGCTAAAATCAACTACAACAATATCTCTGAAACTTTTTTTCCAGAGGAAGAAAAACTTTTTTTTCAAGATAATGCAGTTGTGATATATAATCATTATTTGTTAACAAGCTGTTTATGTCTACTGTTTCCCAAGCAGTGCCTGTTTAAACAAGCACATTGTCATCTAAGACAAGGCAATAGAGAGAAATTTGAGAGGCACAACCCTGAGCACCATGAAATAGAGTTTCAAAAATACTTTTCACAATAAAGTATTTTTTTTAATGTGGAGCCCTCTTTCATTTGCATGACATGAAATGCACAGGCTGTGGGAACTGATGAGACAATATTTATGAGTTATCTGTAACAGAACAAATGACAAACCATTTTGCAAACCATCAGTTATAATAATTATGTTTAAAATATGCTGATTTGAGGAACATATCTAGCTAGAAAATTTTTTTTTTTCTGTTGTAATGAAATGGACTTAAAAATTCTGTGTTCAGATAAGTGTTTGTGTGATGTGTTTGAAAAATTATACAGTGTGAAAGTATTGCCCCTTGTCTGAATTTCTGCATTGTGCAAGTTTTTAAAATTGCATGTTGTCATATTTCATAGTGGTTGGAAAAGCAAGGCAAGTTGATTTATATATAGCACATTTTGTTCACAATGGTTGTTTATGTTGACTCGATAAATAGAAGATTTTTAAAAGATGTTTACTTTTAAAAGCTATCATTCAAAATTACCAACATGAAAAAAGGCATTTACCACAAAAAGAAAAACAATAATACAGGCCATATCATGACCAAATAAACACCAACCTACCAGAGTCATCTAATCTCACAATACCACATAAAAGCAGATATGGACACAAACATATCATAAAGTATTTTGTTACACATTACAAATATCTGATCATCAAATGTATCAAAGCACAAAATACTAGTGTAAGAAATGTATTTAATTTAAATACAAGTCATATGCGATTTGAAAATACAAAAAAGAAAAAAATTACAAGCAATGATTTGAATAAATGCAAGAGACTGTGCCATTACAGTAGAGTAAGACACAATATATTTAGTAACAGTGGAGTTATATATGAAAGAGAAGTGTTTTCCCTTCCTTAAACAAGATACAAATCAACATATTCCCTAACCCTACTCACAGATGTCCTGCCCAAGGACTGTTGGCCAAACATCTGATTGATAAGGATCGCAAAACCAGATCAAAGTCGTCACCTGATCATTTGAATTCTACAGGACATGTATGTCACTTTTTCTACCGGTCTGCTTGGAAATGAAGTTGTCGTGACGCCACTCAGAGAAGAAAAAGGCCATGTTTAAAACTGTGATCACTTATCAGGATCAGCTAAATGCTGGATTATCAGAAGTATGTGAAGATCATGGCATAGATGCCATTGTTGCAGTAAACTTGTACAATTTCTGATATGCAACATTTTCCCTGCCTTATAAAAGATCAAAATTAACTGTGATTGGCTGCTTTCCATGTCCAGATCCTCTGCTGTCAGTGTGAAGATCTGGCTATGTGAGACTACTCTAACCCTAACTGTAGACACTAAAAGAAAAAAAAAAGATATGTAAACATTTGCCAGGATGGTGTAAGACAGGGTTCCTCAATAGGCGGCCCGCAGGCCACATCCGGCCTGTGAGAGAAAAATGTTTGGCCCATGCTAATTTCAAATAATGTGGCATCAAAATTCAAACGCAGCATCAGAAAGCGACATTAACTTCATGTCTACACCGGACGTGAGTGGCGCGGCGCAATGCAACAAAATACAATAGAACCCATTATAATCAGTGATGCTGTCTACACTTTTAACGTACAAGTTTGCTTTAATGTATTTCAAGATCTGAGGTTAAATATCTATTGTTGCTTTCACTATGGCTATAAAGATCACGCAAAATAATATTCAAACACATATTAGACACTTTTAACATTGAATAAAGCACATAATCATTACTTGAGATTATCACTGTCATATTTCTATGTTGTTCCTGCCGCGCGGTTGCAGAAAATAAAAACCATTTCTAAAATAGAATCCCGTGTCGCTTATTGTCACGTGCCGCTGTCACCGGTGGTTCGGACAAAAACTACATGGAAAATATATTTTTATCACGTTGCGTCTGGTTGGGACACACGGCGTTACAGTTTGAACTGAATATTTATCCTAAAAACTGAATATTTATCTTAAAAACTGAATATTTATCTTGTGACCTTCTTGTGACTATTTTAACAAAAGCAACAATAATATAATAATTGTAATAGGTCAGTGGCCCTTGGCTTGGTATTGTTGGCAGAATTCGGCCCTCGGCAAAAACTAATCGAGGAACCCTGGTGTAAGGGGATACCAGATTTGGAGACAGAGATTGCAGTAAATCAGAAACAGGAGAACGATGAAGAGAGCGTTGGGTCATTGTCCACATTGGAGACCAGACAAAGAGGGAGAAGTGTGTGCTTATATAGAGCTAGTGATGAGTGTGGTGATTGGAAACAGATGAGGCTGTTTGGAACTCCGGGATTGTGAAAGTTGTGTGAAAGTTGAGCTTGGTGAAACCATGACATAACCCCCTGTGCTGGACATTGAAGGTGTGATGTGTGGAACTCAGCAAGTAGATTGGGATGTAAGATCTATGGGGCCCCAAGATCTCTCCTCTGGACCATAGCCTTCCCAGTCGACCAGGATTCCAGATGACAAGCACAATGCAGAAAATCTAGGATCTCCTTTACTGAATACACCATGCTATCCTTCACTACCATACGTAGAGGGGGTTTGTCAGCAGGATCGGGTTCTGTGGAGACATCAGATGTGGGTGTAAGGTGTTTCAGATGTAAGGTTTGTGGAGGGCAACATGTAAACTGGGTGAATTCTGTAATGTGAGGGGAGTTTTAATTAATATGTGACAGGGTTGATCTGATGGATTATGGAGAAGGGACAGATAAATCTGTGATTTAACTTTTTGCAAGGCAGCAGTAATCTGATGTCTTGGGAGTGGAACAGCAAGGGCTGATAGCAGAGTATGCATTGGAATGGAGTTAGATCCGCTGAAGGTTGATGCAGGGAGGTTTGGGCATACTCATAATTTTTCTGGATCTTACGCTCCGGTTTTCCGTTTATCTGAGGATTATAGCCAGAGGATAGACTCATGGTCACACCCAGGAGGGATAAGGACCTCCAGACTCTGGAGAAGAATTGTGAACCTCTCAACAGAGATTTAGTCCTCAGATATTCCAAAATTGCAAAAGACATGATTAAACAGGAGTTATGCTGTTTCCATGGCAGTGGATAATCCCTTCAAAGGCACTAGACAACAGGCCTTGGAGAACCAGTCTACCACTACCAATACACAAGCAAAGCTATCAGAGAAGGTTTGTTATGAAGTTCCCTCCCAGGTTTGACCATGGACAGTGTGGACAGTTAAAGAAAGTAACTTGCCTATGGGGAGATGGTAAGGTGTCTTGGCCATGGCACACTTCTTACACATTCTCATGTACCTTCAGACATCCTGAGCCATACCAGGCCACTAGAAGCAATCTTTTGGCAGCAAGAGTGTTTGATTGGTTCCAGTGATGAATATGGCGAGTGAATTAATGGAGTGTGTTGGCTTCGGTGAATGTAATTATGATTAGGAGGATACCCCGGGGGAGCTGGCTCGTAGCCACAATATCCTTGTCCAGGGACCAGTAGCCGTGTTTCCACTGTCGGCCAAAAGCAGGCGTGCTAATGCGTGCCAGGGCCAGTCGTGTTTCCACTGTCACTTCCGGGGCTTGATCATGCCTCGTCGGTACTTCCTCTGGGCCAACGGACAGTTTATTTTGGCCCAACGAAAACCTTGGGCCAAAGCGGGCCAGCTGGGGCTAGAGGAGTGGTTATGAACAAAGGCGGAGTTTCTCTGCATCTGGAGAGCATCAGCACCGCAGATCATTTTATAAAGTTAACAACTATAAGACCAGCATTAAAGACTTTTAAAATAATTTTAGCTCAGAACTCACTTTCAAACAGCAGCGAGTGTTTGAAATAACTTCTGTTTGAGATTCAATGTGTATTATGATCACTATACAAGGCAGAAATATTGATAAGCGATGAAAAAGATGCACATAAAAACGACCGCTTGACGAAATAAGACTTCAGCTTCTCATTCAGGCTATCACAATCGTGTATTTGTTTGGTAACATATTTTATCTGTCATAAGTCTCGTCTCGAGACTTTGGCTCTGCGTATGCCATAAAAATATCATATGTTTTTTGTTCGGGAGCTCCCTCTGCTACTCAGATTATATTTTTGATGGAAAAAAAATATAGAAATTATAATTCTTTCTAAACGTGATGTATACTGTGACTACAAATAAACAGAAACAGACTCAACTGAAAGGCTATGTCCTCTTTCTTTTGTGAAATAACGGTTCATACCGCTTTATTTCTGTGTGACTAATTTTCAATCCTGATTAATTCATTATGATCAATGTATCACTAATTATTGTAAAACATCGATGCTTTTGGATTTAAATCTTTAACAAAACATGCAAACAAATGGCCGCTTTTATCATGTTAATTTTTTGAGTTTCTGGCCTGATGGTGGAAGCGCATCGTGATTTTGGGCTCATTGCTACAGGTCCGAGGCTATTAGCCCACTCCAAAGAGAAAGGAAAAATTGAAATCGAATCATATGACCCCTTTAAAATCTAAATGTTTGAATTCCACTCCTCATCTCCTCGCTCCTTCGTCTCTGTGCTCCTCACAGTAGCGCACCATGACAGAATTCCGGACCCATACAGAAAGTAAGCGGCGCCCCTTCTCCCCGTTTTGTTTCCGTTTTTTTGAAAGTCTTTTGTTTTCTTGTTTTTTCCACCGTGACCATGGAAATCGCCGCTTGTTTCTCCGCCATAGCCTGCAGAGATCTCCCCTTCTTCGAGTACGCCTGGGAATGCCTGGAAAGTACGCCGCGGCGACGGCATTGGATGACGCCACCATCAATTCTCTGTTCTGGCTCGGGGCCAAATACCATCGCCCCATACATGGGGAAGGGATCTACAGGTGTCTGGGGAGTGTCCGGGCCCGAGCCAGAACCAGCCCGCCAGCCGCGGCTCTCTCCAGCCCGCCGGCCACTCCAAAGTCAAGTTTGTGGGCCGCCGCTCACTCAAGCCCACTGGAATCTCTGATGTCAGGCCCACCGGCCACTCCGAAGTCAAGCCCGCCAACCGTGGCTCACTCTAGCCCGCCGACCACGCCTTTCACCCCAAACCTAAAGGGGAATCGAAGGAGGAGAAGGTGGTCACCTCCAGCCCCAGAGCTCACTCCAGTGTCGCTCCAGCCCCAGAGCTCGCTCCAGTGCCGGCTCCAGCCCCTGAGTTCGTTCCAGTGCCAACTCCTCGAAAGCGCCTTGCTGTGCCTGCTCCTCTAGAGCACCCTCCAGTGCCAGCTCCTCGTAAGCGCTTCCCAGTCCCCGAATCCAGCCCAGAGTGGGCTCCTGTTGCCGAGTTAACCTACGTGTGGGGCTCCTGTTCCCGAGTTTAGCCCAGTGAGGGCTCCTGTCCCCGAGTTTAGCCCAGTGAGGGCTCCTGTCCCGAGTTTAGCCCAGTGAGGGCTCCTGTCCCCGAGTTTAGCCAAGAGAGGGCACCAGTCCCCGAGTTTAGCCCAGAGAGGGTTCCAGTCCCCGAGTTTAGCCCAGAGAAGGCTCCAGTCCCTGAGTTTCGCACAGAAAGGGCTCCAGTTCCCATGTCCAGCCCAAGGAAGGTTCCAGTCCCCAAGTCAAGCCCAGGGAGGGCCACTGTTCCCGAGTTAGGCCTACGGAGGGCTTCTAAAGACGATATTCTCCCCAAGGATATTTGGGGGGGGGGCTTCCTAGTTCCACCATGGCTTCCTAGTCTGCCTGCTCAGCCATGGCGCCCCGAACTGCCTGCTCCGCCAGGGCCCCTGAGCTCCCTGTGCCGCCATGGGGAGTAATGTCAGACTCTGTTCCGTGTCTGTATGTGTCAACCTTCTCAACTACGTGTGTTTTCCTTGTTCCCTGGATGTTATTAAAATCTATATGTTTGAATTCCACTCCTCGTCTCCTCGCTCCTTCATCTCCGTGCTCCTCACAGTAGCGTGACAGGATTCAGGTTTCTTAGGTGTTTCTTATGGAGAATGGAGACAGGAAAGGGCATCAGCCTTTGCGTTCTTGGTCACTGGATGGAAGGAGATGGCAAAGTTAATAAATGTTAGCACAAAATATAACCTCTAAAACTGTTTTTTTTATAACATTTATAAATTTAATGTAATTAAAAGTAGCAGTATGTGTAATGGTTCAAATTAACATGATTTGTGTTTTTAAAAAAGGCACAAAATTAATTTTCCTTAGTAAAAATATTTATTTTAGTTAAACCACACTTTCTTTCCTTGAATCTTTACAAAAGTCTTTGGTAAACTGTATTCAAAGGGAGCATAATTCGTAAACATAACTGTTCTTTCAAATGTGCAAATAATACAAATAAAATACAAATACATAAAATAAAATAAAAAAACATAAAAGGGATAGTTTACCCAAAAATTAAAAATCTGTCATCATTTACTTACCCTCTGTCAGGATTATGGACCGGTATTGCCCGTTTCTGTTCCGGTTTTTCCTTATTTGGTCACGTTCCTCTCCTTGTTTAGTTGGATTATCATCCCATGCACCTGTGTTTCCCTTATTATCCCCTGTATTTAAGTCCATGCCTTTGCGTTCTGTGTTTATCGGGTCTACTTGTTATGTTCGTGTGTTACCTGCCGTTCCCAGTGTTGGATGTACCCTGTGTTTCGCTGATTAAAAGACTATTTAATTTATTCCACGTCTCCATCGTTCCTCCCAGCACAGACCATGACAGAAGACCTGATCGAAAACAGTAACCTCCATGTCTACCCTCCGGTTTTTGTTTCCGTTTTTTTATACAGTATCTTTTTTTTCCATGGTGGCTTATGGATCCCCTCCGTTCGGAATTCCTCCTCCTGCTGGAGCAGGGGGATAAATCTCTCGAGAACCATACAAGAATGTTCCTGGCTAACACCACCAGCTACCTGGACAACATGCTCTGCTCATTCTATGACGCAAGCACCGTCATCCGAAGATGGTCCTCGAGAGGATTTTGCTGTCTTCGTGGAGTGGACTCTGGCAAGAAACGGATCACCATTCACCATCTGCCCCGTGGATGAACTCGCCAGATCCGCTCCTGACTCGGCAGTGCGGAGCATCAGCCCGAGCCCACCGATGACAGAGAGCCTATTCCCACCGCGATCAACGAGCCAGATCAAAAGCCGAGTGACTGAGCGGAGCCTAACCCATCAGACCAGGTGTGAGAGCCGGCAACAGTGCCCGCGGCGAGGGAGCAAGCCGTGGATGGTGAGAGCATGGAGTGGCGCTCCACCCACTGCACCGCGGCTGAGGGTGAGCTAATTATACATCTGGGACTGCTGGACTTCGAGGGAGACCTTATAGACTGGGAAACAGAGCTGGAAGTCGATTTGCCCCCTCTCCTCCCTCCTTCCTCTGAGTCCTTTGTCACCCCTGTTTCCACGTCCAGCCCTGAGAGGGCTCCGGTTTCCACGTCCATCCTGGAGAGGGCTCTTGTTTCCACGTTCAGCCCAGAGTGGGCTCCCGTTCCTGAGTTTAGCCCTGAAAATCCAGAGGCTCACAAATTTCCAGGTCTTCTCTTCCTTAATCAGCGATGCTGTTTTCCAAGTCATCCAACTAAGATAAAAACAAGTAGTTTTAAAATCCTTAAGTTTGAAAAAGTTTGAAAACAGAAATTGTCAGATGATAGATAGATAGATAGATAGATGATAGAATGGAGAGCTCACAAATTTAACAGTTGGAAAGAACTGTAACAACCAATTTACCTTAAGTGTAGACTGAGATACCCGTGGTACAACAAAAGGTTGTAGAAATTCTGGGAAATTCTGTCTGGGAGTTAAGTCTTTGTCGCTGCTGCCACTTGGTTTTGGACGGAGTAGTTTCCCATATTGTGTTTGGAGGGAAGCAGCATTTGTTTGGACCTCACCGACTAGGGAAGAGATAAGTAAATTACAAATCTAGCACATCCGAATGATAAATGTCTCTGTAATTGTGTATCGAGTGTTTCCCACAGACGGCAGTGCCCCCAATATGATTGTTTGTGTGTGTGTGTTTTCTGAACGAAAACAGTAGATGTGTAAGTTAAGTAGATAGGAAGTAGATTAATTCTGCAAGAGGCACTTTTGGAGCTCCAGAAATAGCAGTTTCCCGGCAACGGCTGTAAACAAAGCAGCCCTGAGCTCATAAATGATACTTTAAATTAAAATGACAATGAAACTTTCTGAAGACAATCGGTTACCTTCAAAGATACATTCATATAAAAACTTCCACCCCGCCACAAATAAATCAATGAAACACCGTGTCGCTATTGTGAATGAGAACATAAGTGATTTGCTTGTTTACATGCTAATTCCAGTACTCACCAGGTTTCTGAAGAGCCTCCACTATCGATCGCCAACATTTATCTTTTTTCATTCTGTCGTGGTAGTCTCTCGATGACACATCATAAAGGCAAGCGTACTGTTGCCATAGCTCCACAAAGCTTTCTTCAATTTCATAAGTCCACCTAGCAGCACAGTCATCTTTCTTTCATTTTGCCATGTTTAAAATAAGCCATGTACAGAAAAGATTCTGTGCTCTAATTGGTCAACGTCACCCATGTGACGGAACCCGTCGTGGATGACGGAAAAAAATTAAACATGCTAAACTTCCTGTGTTGACGTGACGTGAAGCGTTGCAGACATGGCATCGGTTGTGGTGCACGATGACACACTACACGATATGAAACGATTGAATCTTGCATTCCGATGCCCATTGCCATTTACGAATTCCCACGACACCCTACATCAAGCAAAACGTGCCAAAATCAGGCTAAAATCTTATAGTCTGAACAGGGCTTTACTTTCTTTTGTGGAACTTAAAATAAGTTATTTTGAAGACAGTTGGTAAACAACAGTGTTGGGCTAGTTAGCTACTCGAAGAATGTAGTATATTACTCATAACTAGTTACTCCTTTCAAAAGTAATATTGTTACTTTACTTATTACTTTCTGGCAACAGTAATTAGTTACACTGCTAGTTTATTTTCCACTAACTGTGTTTCCCTTTCATGGGAACTTCGAACTGCGTCCTCTAGGGGTCGCTATGGGGAACGCCTCGTCGTGACCCGTGTCTGAAGCATACATTGAAAAAACACCAACAACTCGTTGGCCGGCAACAGCCATGACATCACTACCGGTGCGACTATAGTATAAATAGGCACCGGGAGAACACATCATCCTCTTCTTCGTCTTCATTGACTGTTTTGTTTGAAGCGTGCATTTCTGTGGTAAGATCTCTATTCCTATCATTATGGCGAGCACAAGCAAAGCGTTTAGAGGATGTGTGCATCCGTGTTGTCGTTGTTTAACATCTGATGACACACACAATCTATGCGTTTGGGCGAAGAGCACGCACGCGATGTCTCCGAGGGGGCAATCGGCGTGCACCTCGAGCGTTTTTTCAAGGAAAAAGCTCCGCTCTCGTTTGTCTCTCTTTTCGAGGAAAGAGGGGCAGCTATCTGCTTCCCGCGATTCAGGATCCGCCGCTGCTGAGGCACGGAGGAGAATTAACTCGTAGGGATCGCATGTGGATCTGGCCAATGAGTTTGAAGAGGGGTTTTCCCTCTCGCGATCGTCGGCTGTGGATGAGAGTGAGCCGCTGGAGGATGATGTTATTTCATTAACATTGTCTGATCCAGGGGCCAGTGCTCTACTGGAAAGCAGGAAAATGTCTGAAGAGGGCAAAAAGCTGAGGTTGAGCTTTCCCAATCCTCCTGCCCTGCGTATGATGAGCTTTTTAAAGTTATGGATCGCGCCACGGCGAGGCTTTACTTGCCGTGAAGCGAGTGAAGAAAATGACATTGTGAGGTCATCTATTAAAAAAAAAAATTAACTTTATTTTTCTGGCCATAACCCTCCAGCTCAGGTGAGTCTTCCTTTCTTCCTGTTTTCCATAGAGATTGAGAAGGAATGGAAGAGGCTGTTTTTTCCTCACGCATCCATCGATTCCAGCATACGAGTTATGCCAACATCGAGGCGATGCACGAAAGAGGTTATGAGAAGATGCCCCTATAGAGAGAGACGCTGACCAGCTATCTCTTTATGGATGAGACGTCCTCTTTTAAGACTCCCTCCTTGACATCTCGCTCTAATGCCAGGGCATATGCAGCAGCACCAGCAGGTCGGGCTGTCGCTTCATTGCACATGATGGTGATACCCCAAGCATATCAGGCTGGCCTGCTGAAAGACCTGGATAAAGGCGAGGGCCTTTCTCTTAATGAGGTAGCTGAGTGCGGGCAAAGGCGCGTTCAGCGGCCTTTACGAAGGTTCAGGTCTGAGCCCGAACAACCCAAGGGGTCTTGGCCTGTCTCGGTTTGAGGATCAGAGACGGGCACAGAAGGCTAGTGTCGTGGCTCGTGCTCCTCCCCCGCCCGCGGGTAGGGGTAGGAATAATCGCGGGTCAAAGATCTGCCCTTATCTTCCCCTTCCTAATTCCCCTGTAACCACCATCTCTACACCTGACCGAGGTTAGGTGGGAATTTCCTGCATTACAGTCTCCTATGCTGGACCTATGATGTTTGGTTGGTTCTATGGCTTCATAGTGACCACCTTACTGATGGTCCGGACCAGAGGTTTCTTCGGACGGGGCTCCGACGCGGGAACCATGGTGTGTGAGTATGATCCATTTCTAAAAAAAAAAAAGAAAAAAAAAATTATATATATATATGTGTGTGTCTTTAATGCGCTGGTGGTTGTGTATAATCCTTCTGCTAGCTTTCTTTGCAGTGTTTCCCGGGATCTGTGTGTTTCTGTCCTTTTTCTAGGGTAGGTCCTCGATGAGCACCCCCTCTGCTGGGTTCAGAAACCGGGTGCTCGACTTGCACTGTTTATTTCACTCGCTTTTTCTTATTAACCCATTTTTATCACTATCTGCATGTCTCATCAATGAGTATGCAATGATGGAGAACAAGCTTTTGGGGGTTTTGAGAACCAGAACCAAGCTGACTGAGCAATAAAGCTATAGTGAGCCCCTTTGTTAAAATACCTGGAGGTGGGGAATAATGCACAAAGTGTTATATCCACATATGTTATATTCATTCAGCATTACTTGATCTAATTCACAAATATCTCATTTACAATTTAGTAGAAATTAATTGTATTCAGTTGTGTTTTAGGCACTAAAACAGTCCAATACTTTATAGTCAATAACATTTTTATATTGAAATAATGAAGATTTCTGTGCCACCCCAGACTGGTTGCTGGGCCCTCCCTGGCCACCCCTATAAAAACATCCTGGCTCCGCCACTGTTTGTTGGTAATGACAGCTTTAAGACACCTCCTGTTTGGATAAACTAGTTGTATGCATTGCTCAGGTGTGATTTTGGCCCATTTTTCCACACAAACAGTCTTCAAATCTTGCAGGTTCAATGGGCCTCTTTTATGAACTCTAATCTTTAATTCTTTCCATAGATTTTCTATTGGATTCAAGTCAGGTGATTGGCTGGGCTATTCTAGCAGCTTTACTTTCTTTCTCTGAAACCAAATGAGAGTTTCCTTAGCTGTGTGTTTGGGATCATTGTCTCGCTGGAATGTCCACCCTCATTTCATCTTCATCATCTTGGTAGATGGCAGCATTTTTCCATTCATCCTTCCTTCAATTATATGAATTTTGCCAGTGCTACACCATGATGTTTTGGGCTGATGTGCAGTGCCATTTGACCTCCAAACATGGTGTGTATTATGGCATCCAAAGAGTACAATTTTTGTTTCACAGGCTTGTCTAAATATTGTGCAGCAAACTTTAAACAAGCTTCAACATGCTTTTTCTTCAGCAATAGAGCCTTGCGTGGTGAGCGTGCATACAGGCCACGGTGGTTGAGTGCATTACTTATTGTACTTTGAAACTTATTTTTAAATGTACTTATTATTTTCTTTGAAACAATTGTACATGCTAATTCCAGGTCTTTCTGAAGCTCTCCACAAGTGTTCCTTGGCCCTTGGACAACTCTTCTGACAATTATTTTCACTCTGTCAGAAATCTTGCGAGGAGCACCTGGTCATGGCCGGTTTATGGTGAAATTATGTTCTTTTCACTTCCAGATTATGGCCCCAACAGTGCTCACTGGAACATTCAGAAGTATAGAAATCTTTCTGTAACCAATGTCATCAGTATGTTTTGCAACAAAAAGTTTGCGAAGGTCTTGAGAAAGCACTTTGCTTTTACCCATCATGAAATGTTTCTTGTGTGACACGTTGGTCATGAGACACCTTTTTATAGGCCATCAGTTGGGACTGAACCAACTAATATTAATTTCCACTGACAAGGGGCAGGATTGCTTTCTAACTACTGATAGATTTCAGCTGGTGTCTTGGCTTTCCATGCCTTTTTGCATCTCCCTTTCTTCATGTGTTCAATACTTTTCCCCTGTGTCATTCTACTTTATTACACGGAACTTAATTTTAAAACTTATTTGTTCTGCTTTCTTTGTACGTATGGATTACTTGGATTGTTACCGACATCTATTGAAAATTTTATGTCAACAGCACCTTTGAAAATATATTTACTGAGAAAAATGGTGAAGAGTTCAATACTTATTTGACCCGCTGTATATATATATATATATATATATATGTGTGTGTGTGTGTGTGTGTGTGTGTGTATGTGTGTGCACTGGTTTGGGTGGTTTATGGGGACACAAATTTCTATAATGACATGAGTATTATTCAAAAGGCTTAAAAAACATACAAAATGGTGTTGTTGTTTTTTTATGTAAAAATGCTGAAAGTTTTGTGTGAGGGGTAGATTTAGGTGTAGGGCGATAGAAAACACAGTTTGTACAGTACATAAATCATTACGCCTATGGAGAGTCCCCGTAAACCACCAATACCAACATGTATGTGTGTGTGCAATTGCCTGAGTCTCATCCCTAACCAGGGGCAGACTTAACATTTAAGCGAGGTAAGCAGCCGCTTAGGGTCCCGGGGTCAGGGGGCCCCATCTGATATTGGTGAAACATATTTGCAGTGTTGAGCAATGTAGCCAATCACAGACATACCTGTTGTTCCCTTTCAGTCGATCACTCTTGACGTCACGTCAGAAATGACCAACGAATTTGGATCTCGCTTAGAGAGATCAATCCACTTCGAGTGGATTGGACTAAACTAGCCAAAACACATTGGCATGCAAAGATTGCATCCAGCTGCCACTGATTGCAGCGCGAGTATAACTAGGCAGCAGGTGCAACGTATACTCAGCATACTCAGGCGGCCATCTCCCCTGTGCGCTTCAGCACACTAAGAGAGCTTTTTCCCTAAAATAGCTTTCACGGGTGCATCGTTTTAAAGACGACGTTGCGTCTGGCAAACTCGACATTACGTCTTTGTAAAGACGACGTTGCGTCTTACTACAGACAACGTATCACTCGTGTGTTTCTGGATGCGGTCGTTACCTGGCGTCGGGTGATGATAACGATCGCTGCCTCACGTGTCTGGGCATTAAGCACGCTGAGTTGGCGTTCGTGGATGAGTCATGTTCTCATTGCGGGAAGATGACCATCTCAGAGTTGCGGGCCAAGCTCCGTTACCTCAAAAGGGGCAGAACTCCGTTGCCTCTGCCTCGATCTAGTTCTCGTCATGGCGGCAGAGAGGCGGGGGCTATTTCAGGCAGTAGTACGAGCGGTCTGAGGGTAACAGTGATGGCAAACCCTCCAGGGAACCAACCCTAGGGGGACCATCGCTCCTCTTGCACTTTGCAACCAGTTGAGCTGTCAAAGGAACGTGTTGGGCCCTCTACAAGGAGCATACCAGCAGTATCCTTCAGCACTCCTCTCGACGATTGGATGTCGATCGCTGCATCGGAGGGTGAGCCGGAGCTTTCTGGAGGGGAAGATTTGGCTGCGCTGCTGCCCTCCGGGACTGTAGCAATGCCTGAATTGGATCCGGAAATGACGGCTATGCTTTCCTGGGCTGCCATGAGGGTATGGCTCGAGTGGAGACTGGTTCTTCGGGGTGGCCCGCGCAGTTTTCTCTGTCTCTGGTTCCCAAGAGGGCATGGAGAGTTGTGGACGGACCAACACCGGACCACACTCATCCTCCTCTCTCGCCAGCAGGCAGCAGCGGGCGGTTCGAGAGCGTCATCAAAGGCCCTACTCACGCACCCTCTGCCAAACTGTGGAACCAGGTAAGCATTGCAACGCACACTCAGACCTCTCTTCCCTGCAGTCCCTGCGTTCAACCTCGCTGCCCGTTCAACCTCAACTGTGGGTACATTGGTGGTTCCGCTGGTCCAGCTTGTATGGTGTCTGGGTGCTTGGCTACACAACCCGTCACGCTAGCTCCTCCAGACCATTAAACTCCGCTATGCGATTCCCCTAGTTCAGCGGCATCCGCTTCACATCAGTGAAGGTGGCCGATGGTCCTGTCTTGTGTGTGGAGATCGTAGTCCTACTGGCGAAGGATGCTATAGAGCCGGTCCCTCCAGCCGATAGGAAGACGAGGTTCTACAGCACCTACTTCATTGTACCCAAAAAAGGTGGTGGGTTACGACCGATCTTGGACCGGCGTGTCTTGAACCGGGCCCTTCACCGGTTACCGTTCAAGATGTTGACGCAGAAACGCATCTTCGGCTGCATCCGTCCCCGAGATTGGTTTGCAGTGATCGACCTGAAGGACGCATACTTATATGTGTCTATCCTTCCGCACCACAGACCATTGCTGCGGTTCGCTTTCAAAGGACGAGCATATCAGTACAAGGTCCTGCCCTTTGGGCTGTTCCTGTCGCCCCGTGTCTTCACGAAAGTTGCGGAGGCAGCCCTTGTTCCCCTGAGAGAGCAGGGCTTTCGCATTCTCAACTACCTCGACAACTGCCTCATACGAACGCAGTCTCGGGATCAGTTGTGCGAACACAGGGACTTGGGGCTCTCGCACCTCAGCCGGTTGGGCCTTTGGGTCAACTGGGAAAAGAGCAAACTCTCCTCGACGCAGAGGATCTCTTTTCTCGGTATGGAGTTGGATTCGGCCGAACAGACCGCACGCTTCACGCTGGAACATGCTCAGTCGATGTTGAACTGCCTGAATATGTTCAAGAGTAGGACAGCGGTCCCACTGAAACAGTTTCAGAGGCTCCTGGGGCATATGGCAGCTGCAGCGGCAGTCACGCTGCTGGGGCTCCTTCATCTGAGATCGCTTCAACACTGGCTCCATGGCCGAGTCCTGAGGTGGGCGTGGCAATGTGGCAGTCAGCGGGTCCAAGTCACACCGGCCTGCCACCAAACCTTCACCCCGTGGCAGACCTTGTGTTTCTCTGGGCAGGAGTGCCCCTGGAACAGGTCTCCAGGCATGCTGTGGTTTACACGGATGCCTCTACCACCGGCTGGGGAGCCATGTACGACAGGCATGCAGTGTCGGGGGTTTGGACGGGCCCCCAACTGCACTGGCACATCAACTGCCTAGAGTTGTTAGCAGTACAACTTACCTTGAACTTACCTTGATCTCAGAGGGTGCTTACGAGGCATGCACGTGCTGTTCCGCACGGACAACACTGCGACCGTTGCGTACATCAAACATCAAGGTGGTCTGCGCTCCCATCGCATGTTGCAACTCCCCCGCCACCTTCTCCTCTGGAGTCAGAAGTCTCTGAGGTCGCTTGTGCCGTTCATATCTGCACAACCGTACGGCCGACGAGCTGTCACGAGCTGTGCTCCCCCGGAGAATGGAGATTCCATCCCCAGACGGTCCAGCTGGCACTCAGCTGGCTGAGGTGCCTACGCAAATATGCATTTCCCCCAATGAGCCTTCTCGCACAGACACTGTGCAAGATCAGGGAGGACGAGGAGCAGGTCCTGCTTGTGGCGCCTTACTGGCCTACTCGGACCTGGTTCCCGAAACTAATGCTCCTCATGACAGCCCCTCCCTGGCAGATTCCTCTGAGGAAGGATCTACTGACTCAAAGAAGGGCACCCTGTGGCATGACCTGTCCAGACCTCTGGAAACTTCATGACTGGTCCCTGGATGGGACGTGGAGGTTCTAGGTGACCTACCCCAGGAGGCAGTTGACACCATCACTTCGGCGAGAGCACCGTCTACAAGACACGCTTACACCTTGAACTGGAACCTGTTCATCGAGTGGTGTTCTTCTCATCGAGAAGACTCCCGAAGATGCCCGGACAGAGTCATGCTGTCCTTTTTGCACCAGCTGTTGGAGCGAAGGCTGTCTCCCTCCACCCTTTAAGTCTTCTTCTTCGGACACAAAGCTTCAGGACCTCAGATCAGCACTTTATGGAGGCCGGCAGAAGGGGAAGGCCGTCTCCAAGCAGAGGATGGCCCACTGGATAGTGGATGCCATCACCCTGGATTATCAGGCACAGGTTGTGCCCAGTGTTGCCAACTTAGCAATTTTGTTGCTAAATTTAGCAACTTTTCAGACTACCCTAGCAACTTTTTCTTCCAAAAGCACATAACAACAAATTTAACCATTTTAAAAATTTATCAGAATCAGAATGAGCTTTATTGCCAGTTATGTTTACACATATGAGGAATTTGTTTTCGTGACAGAAGCTTCCACAGTGTAACAGAATGACAGTGACAGAACAAAAAAACACAGATAATAAAAAATAAAAATAAATAAAAAATAAAACAAGTAAAATAGGGAATTAAAAATATATAAATCAATTGTATGTACAGGTATATAACAATAGACAGTTGTATGTACAGGTATATTATGTGCAAATTGAAATTTAGACTGAGTGTGTGTGTTAGATAAATAAGTGTATGAGTGAATAAATAGTGTGTGTTCCACAGTTATTGTTAAGTGTTCATGAGATGGATTGCCTGAGGGAAGAAACTGTTCCTGTGTCTGGTCGTTCTGGTGCTCAGAGCTCTGTAGCGTCGACCAGATGGCAACAGTTCAAAGAGGGAGTGTGCTGGATGTGAGGGGTCCAGAGTGATTTTGCTATGGAATAAAATCGTCATTTCTGTTTATTTCTATTACAAAGTTCTGGGGAGATTTTGAATTGGATCAGCAGTAATGTTGATCAAAACAACACCTTTTCCATCTGCGTTTCTCGGAATGACATCTTCAATAGAGGCATGCAGCAGTGGCAGCGCCAGAAGAAATCCTCACCGAGAGGTCGACTAAAGGTTACCCTTTTTTGGCGAAGCAGGGGTCGACTCTGGTGCTCTTAGCAAGGAGTTCTTAACAGGTATAACTAATTTAGTTTATTATAAAATGTTTTATATTTTAAAGCAGACATTGTCAGATCAGATTTTAAATGGGATGTATTTGTTGTTGTCTAGAAATGATTGCAGAGATTGAAACAAGACTGTTTATCGATGGTGTAGATAATAAAGGGAAAAATCCAGTCTATTGTCTCAACAGCGTGGATCGTAATTACTTCAGGTATGCAAGATTTGATCAGTTAACACTTTTCACATTGATAAACATTATTTTTGGTTGATTTAAGGTTTTGTTTTATCCACTGTGGTATTAGAAGTGCAGGAGAAATTATGGCTGTCAGTCTAGCACAAGGAGGACCACCGCTGGTTTTTTTGCGTGAGTGGTGTTTCCAATATCTTTGCTCTGGAGATTATGACAGTATACAGGTGACAACCAGTGACGTCACAGATTTGGAATTCTCCCTGCTCGTTGAGAAGGTAAAATATTAACCAG
This sequence comes from Sinocyclocheilus grahami, assembly GCF_001515645.1. Classification (NCBI taxonomy): domain Eukaryota; kingdom Metazoa; phylum Chordata; class Actinopteri; order Cypriniformes; family Cyprinidae; genus Sinocyclocheilus; species Sinocyclocheilus grahami. Next base: position 222,307 of record NW_015506213.1, on the reverse strand, counting down.
ATATGCACATTTTATATAGTAATGTTTAACTCTTAAAGGTAAATAAGGGATGCCAATAAGACTGTATTCTATTTCTCTGTATTTAGGTTAACTCAACAGATGACATGAGTGAGTTTACAGATGAGATTTTAAGCTGTGGATACACTGGAAAAGTGTCTGCTGACATGAAAAGCAACATCATCAGGTGCATTATACTTTTTATTCTCCTTTGACTACAAAGTTTTTTTTATTTTAACTGCATTTGTAATCTTATGAAATGTAGTACAGTAAATAACAAAAGCATCAAGTTTATCACATAGGACATCAAAATTGAGTTACTCTGTATATTTTTTAATATTGTTTAATGTTTTAAACAAATATTTGATGAAACCGTTAAATTGCCTCTAGAGCCATTGTTTTACACTCCACTATGAGAGTTGTTCCAATGCTTGATCAGCTGCGAAAAGGCCTGCAGCTCTTCGATCTCCCGAAAGTCATGGAAATGCATCCAGACTTATGTCTACCACTGTTTGTCCCAGGGGAAAAAGATGACAGGGTAAACCATTGTGGTGCTTATGGTGTTTTCATAATGAGGACATGTTAAATGCGACATGCATATAGAAATGCTAACACTATCTCTTTTATTTAAGGTGGATGCAGCCTTCATTCTGGAGAATTGCCACCCTGTCTTTAGTGACAAAGGTTCTGTGAAATACACCAAAGAAGTAAATGTAATGAACTTTTTCCAGGATTTCCTACAGGAAGTTGAGGATTGTGGTATGTATTATAATGGCACAACATACTTAAAGTTCTGTTAATCTTGTTTTCATTCCACTGCAAGTTTTTCCCATTTTTAAGAAGGTGAAGCTGAACAAATGACTGCTGGTAAAGTTATGCAGTGGATGACAGGCCAGAGACATAAGCCTATTCTTCCCAGTGACCAGAAGGACTTCAACATCACTGTGAAGTTCAATCACGACTGTGACACAAATCATACTGTGTGTTTTCCAACTGTAAGCGCTTGTACTCGCACAATTACTTTTCCTACAGCTCACCTGAAAACGCTGAATGAATTAAAAAACATAATGGGAATAGCTATGAAATATGGACATCATGCAAAAGCACAATTTGACAGTATGACTAAAGGCATAGAAAATCAATAAAAAAACAAACCTGAAAATTCTCTTCATCGTCACCAGATGAGTTGTCCCATTATCCACAGCTGGTTAGGGGTGAGCCCATTTTCAGACTGTAACGGATGATTGTCCCAGCCTTCAGAAAATGTGTGGAGGTCACGCTTCAGACGTGGGAGGAACACATAATGTGTACAAAACAGATGAAGGGAATCTGACAAGTCCAACAAGCCATCTTCCTCAAGGCTGTGAAGTATTTCGTAATACAGCTGAGTTTCGCTGAGCCAGACGTCTCGCCACAGGCGTTCAATTCTAGAGAATACAAAATGTATCGATTAAAATGATAAATTAAATGACTGTGACATCCTAACTTGTTTATTACCTCTGATTATGTACGCTTTTCCCGGCAATGAAGCTTCCTCTTCCGGTCCCTTTCACACGAAACATGGTTTCTGCAATTGCCACATTTTCCACACCTTCATCACCCCGGACCCTAAAATGGAGAGGAGGAGGGAGAGGTTAAATCTGCTTGACTGCCATAATGTTAAGAAAATACAAATAAACATGTTTACTCATCTGTCCCTCCCAAACTAATAACAGAAGTGTCCTTCCAGGGTCAAAATGACTCGAGGGCTAAAAATGACTTTTTTTTGGTCCAGAAATCTTATATTGATCTTTTTTTTTTTTTTATTTTTTTTTTTTTTTCTCTAAATACTTATGTAGGTTTTTCTATTATTTATTTTTTGGTGATTTTTATTATATTTTCCTTTTATTCTGGATATTTTAAAGAAAAAATAAGCATTTTTCGTACATTATTTCGCCAAAAAACTAAAATAAATAAAGACAATTTCAGTCCTGTTTTATCAAAAACCAACAGCTGGCCTTGGAATTGAGTCACTGTGTCTCTGATGCCATCTGGTGGGGAAAAATTACATAAATTGCTTTTTATGGTTACAGCCACTAGAGGGGCCTATAGGATCCTATGGAGATTTTAAACGGAGCAAAACAAGTTAAACATGACAATCCATAATGAGAAATGAGAATCTTGAGGCTTCAATTTGGTTGTTTATGGATTCAAATATATATATAAATATTACAAAATCCATATTTTGTAAAAAAATCTAACTGAATTATAACCTAAACATATGTATATAGGGAGAAGAGCAGTGGAGAGAGAACACAACCCTGAGGAGCTCCAGTGCTGATCGTACGGGTGCTGGATGTGTATTTTCCCAGCCTCACTAGCTGCTGCCTGTCTGTCAGGAAGCTGTTGATCCACTGACAGACGGAGGTGGGCACGGAGAGCTGAGATAATTTGGGCAGGAGGAGGTTTGGGATGATGGTGTTAAAGGCCGAGCTACACGACAAAGTCCACGAACAGGATCCTCACATAAGTCCCTGGTCTGTCTAGATGTTGCAGGACATAATGCAGTCCCATGTTATTTGGCAACTTTTAGCAACTTTTCATAAGTGACTCGTACAATAAAAAGGCGCACATTTTCCATCCAAATTACACAAAAAGAGGAAACCAAAGATGCCTAGCAGTACACACATCACGTGAATTGAGTTAGCTGCTATTTGCAGTTGTTCAATTTAATAATAATAATAATAATTTAATAATTGTTCATTTATGATACACTTTGTAAATAGCTTCTAGCTTGTATCTGCAATTGTTGATCAGTTAGCACTAGGGCTGCACGATATATCATTTCAACATCGATATCGCAATGTGCGCATCCGCGATAGTCACATCGCAGGATGTGCGATGTTTAGTATACTAATTGTTATATTTATACTGATTGTTTTCTTTGCTCACACACAGACACGGTGTCTACACTGGACGCGACAGCTGTACAGAGATACCCATTTTAAATACATTTAGTAGCAGAGCTACTGCAAGGGATTTTCAGTGCTGGAAATCCATTTATCCTTTGTTGAAACTTCCGCATCGTCGCGGAGAGCGCAGGTCACAGTCGCTTAGCAACGGCAGACGCCACGAACGCGCAAGCTCCCGAGCTCTTTGGAAAGAAGGAGAAAGCTGCACGGCTGGTGTTTTCCACACGTTTTTAGGCACGCCATGTGAACGGCCCCAAAGTCTATCTACACTGGACGCGACAAAGCGACCGTTACATATCATTTGAACTTTGTGTCAGTACATCATAAGTAGAACGAGCATCAGTTTACTGTCGGGGATTTGTCGTGCCGCACCGCATCCAGTGTAGTCAGTCACACAGCATCACTGATTAAAATGGGCTCTATTGTATTTTGTCGCGTCGCACCGTGCCGCTCGCGTCTGGTGTAGACACAGTGTGAGCCACGCAGATGCACGGGAACAATGATTTCTGTTCCCTTCTGCGTCTCTTTGTGCCTGAAATACTGTACTCTGCAAGTATCCTTGTAAACACAGTTGCTTATGGCTTAGGTGAGGGTAAAAAATTGAGAAAGAAAATGGATGTGTAACAGTATATTGGTTCACAACAGTTTAATGTTCCTGTTGCTTTCTCTGTCATGAACGGTAATCAAACAACAAAACACAAAGAAAAATTACTTTTGTTGCTTTAACACAGATTTTGTTCAATTTAATTTATAGTGAAAACTATGCAGTTATTTTACATATATTTTTTTATTTATTTATTTATTGCCAAACACCCTAGTTGTTTGGAATTTTTCTTGGTGAGCTCATCAACAATAATAACAAACATTAAAATACATACAATATATAAATACATACACATACATAACTATCTATGTCCTATCAATTATAAGGAGTGAAATACAGATGCATAGACACCAGAGGAATTAAGAGCATGAACAATCCTACAATAAGTGCTGTTCAAAAAACGTGTAGACTTAGTTTTAATTGCTCTGAGGCGTCTGCCTGAAGGAAGAGGCGTAAAGAGGTGTCTGGCTGGATGTAAGGGATCTTTCAGGATTGTTAAATCTTTTTTCTGCAAAAGTGAAACATAGATCTCATCAATAGTGGGAAGATTACAGCCAATAATTTTCGAAGCAGCCCGAGTTATGTTACTAATCTGACTTCTCTGCTGAACTGTGGAGCTGCCAAACCACACTATAAGTGAGAAAGTCAGCACACTTTCAATGACAGCTCTATACAAATTTAACATACCAACTTTAGATACGCCAAACTTTTTAAGCTGTCTTAAGAAAAAAAGCCTTTGATGAGATTTTTTAATAATGCCTCTTAGGTTGTCGTCCCACTTTAATGTTGCAGAGATAGTAGTCCCGAGAAACTTAAAACATTGAACATTTTCAATGTCCTGACCATTAATAGTCAATGGCAAAACAGCATTTGTCTTCCGTCTGAAATCAAACACCATTTCCTTTGTTTTTAGGACATTCACCTTCAAATTATGAGTACAACTCCATTCGAACAGTGTAGAAACCTCCCTTCTATAGTCCGATTCATTATTATTTGTTATTAAACCTATCAATGTAGTATCATCTGCAAACTTAAAAATTTGCACTGCAAATATGATTATTCAATTTCTGTACCTAAATACTGCTATACTTACCTGAAAAATATAAAGCACTGCTTATTTCATTTGTATCTTTGTTCTGTTATTTATCTATGCTTGTAATTAGTTTATTTCCTATGATGATTTACTCGCCTACAAAATCACCTCAATCATTGATATTTTTCTTTCTAAATAGAGCTATTGAAGTCATCTGATTTTTTTTTTCATATCGCAATATATATTCCAGTAAAAAAAAAATATCGCAATGTGAGTTTTTTCCAATATCGTGCAGCCCTAGTTAATATACTGTAAGAAAAATGGAAAAGATACTAGTAATTTTCCAGGACATTATCCATGATCCATTATAACCCTGTAACCCGAAAACACAATGTGTAATTTCAGGTAATGAAATTACCTGCATGAAAATGCAGGTAAAAAACCAATACGGAAAATTCTTTAATATTAACATAGTAGATTGTGCCCTATTCTTACAGGCTTTTCTTAGAGTGTAGCATACTAACTAACTACTAATACACTGCTTAAAGCATAATTGTTGAGAATGTGTAGTATTACTAGTTTACTAGCTATTAAAAAAACTTAAATTGTTATCATTCAAAATGTGTAAGTGTTTAATAATTCAATGTATTTAAAGGGGTCCTATTATGCTCTTTTACAAAGTCTTGATTTTGTTTTGGGGGTGTACTAGAACAGGCTCTCATACTACTAGGTTGTTCGAAAAACACATTATTTTTCACATATTTTACATTATTACAACACCTCTCTCCTCAGTCTGGCATGAACGGCTCGATTAGTTCCTGTATCAAATTAAGGCCCGCCTTCTGAAATACAAAATGTGCTGTGATTGGTTAGCTGGGCCGGTGTGTGTTGTGATTGGTTAGCTGTGCGTTGTAGTCCAAACGAGTCATTCGTTGTAGTTTTTGAAAGATTTCTGTTAAATAAAATATCTCCTTTTGAAGTGGACTTTGAGTTTTGTAACTTTGCAGATCTTTTTAATGCTCAAACAGCAACATTACAGACTAACTAAAGTTAGTCCCTTTAAAAATACAGTTATTTATATGTTAATATTATATTATGCATATTATTTTACAAACAAATCTAAATTAACATAAATATATATATTGTAACGGGGTGAAGAATCACACGACAAGTAATCTCAATCAATACCCTGGAGGGTGGATTTATTGGGGTGATGGGTGTTAGTGAAAAAGGTCCAGGTAGGTGCTCCGGTGCCGTCAGTGCTCTCTTCCGTCTTCCCAGTGCAGAGGGTCCGTGTAATGCTCCTGTGGGGCTGGTCGGTCACACGCTGCTTTCTGTGGGAAAAGTGAGAGGGCGAGTTAGTGCTCAGTCTCATGGAGGAATCTCCTAGATGGCAGGGCTTGCGTGGCTTATGTAGCCGCCGCCTGATGAGGTGCAGCTGTGACCGATCAGCCTGTGATGATGATGGCCAGGTGCTCCTCACTTGTTTCCAGGGCGACGATGATGAAGCTTCGGGACGCTCGTCACAATATATATATATATATTTTTTATTTTTTGCTGAGATTTGATGTTGTGACAATTTTGCATCGTGATTACGCAATGACCATCCCGCAATGACATTATAACGTCATTTAGCAACTTTTAGCAACAAAATGACCTTACTTTAGCAACTTTCTCTGAAAATTAGTTGGCACTGGGTGTGCCCTGCCCGGTCAGGTTGCGAGCGCACTCTACTAGAAATGTTGCATCCTCCTGGGCGCTGGCTTGTGGCGCCTCGCTGACAGATATTTGTAGAGCTGCGGGCTGGGTAACCCCCAACACATTCGCTAGATTCTATAGCCTTCGTGTGGAGCCGGTATCCTCCTGTGTTCTCACCTCAAATGGGTAGAAGCACTGAGAGGCCCCAGTTTAGTGTCGGCTTGCTAAAACTGTTCCAGAGAGTCCATACTGAAGACCCTGTAGAGCTCCTCCATCCCATCGGCAGCCAGACGTGGCGGAACGTCCGGTGCTAGGCCCTCACTCAATGAATCCGTGAGAACCGGTAGAGGGGTGGGTTCCATAAGTAGAGATCTAATTGGATCCTATATGTGTAAAGTCCACGGTATAGCCTCAGAGCCTGTGTTTCACCTTGTGATGGCTAAGGCCACACTTAATAATTGGGCTAGTTCATTTCAATCGTTCTAGTTTTCTTTTTAATTAATTTCATTTCTTTGTAGGAGAAATTGATTTTGGTTTGTTTAAGGGATTAATTGCTTGTTTGCTTGTTTATAAATTTATATGTAGTTATGTTGTCTCTTTAACATGATTTACCGTTAGCTGGGCCAGTGTGTGTTGTGATTGGTCAGCTGGGCCAGTGTGTGCTGTGATTGGTTAGCTGGGCCGGTGTGTGCTGTGATTGAACGTCCGGCGCTAGGCCCTCACTCAATGAATCCGTGAGAACCGGTAGAGGGGTGGGTTCCATAAGTAGAGATCTAATTGGATCCTATATGTGTAAAGTCCACGGTATAGCCTCAGAGCCTGTGTTTCACCTTGTGATGGCTAAGGCCACACTTAATAATTGGGCTAGTTCATTTCAATCGTTCGTTTCATGTCTTTACACATCAATGTATCATCACGAGTCGCAGGGTTTAATTTGGTTTTGTTTGTGTATGTTTTTTTGACTCTCAAAGCCGTGATTCTCATTCACTTCCATTATATGACTGACAGACTGCAACGGTTTGAGTTAAAAATCTTCGATTGTGTTCTACTGAAGAAACAAAGTCACCTAAACCTTGGAAATCCCTGGGGGTACGCAGATAAACATAAAATTTCCATTTTTGGGTGGACTATCCCTTTAATGAGCAGTGTTCATAAACCTGTTGTTGAGAACATTATAACATGATTTTACTCCAAAACATTAGTCGAGTGTTTTAAAATAACTTAATTTTCTGATCTGATGTGGCTTCTTCAGGACTGCCAACTTGCATTCAGTGTGAGACTCATGCAATTGACACTTTTCTCACTCACGCCACACTCCATTTTCTCATGCAGTAAAAAGCATCCTGAGTTGAAAATGTAATAGGATATTGGCGAAACAGATTTGGTAAATGCTCCAGTGCATATTTGTGTTTGCACTCTGGAGAACGTCAAAAGTTTGTTGCGTTGAGCAATGTAGCCAATCACAGACAGATCTGTTGATACTTGAACACCTGTGATTGGCCATTCCGTTCAAATAAATGCCAGATTTTGTTTCACGCGCTCGCGAATCCTCTCACTGTAACACGATGTAAATAAGAGGTTCCTTGATTATGAAGGAACTTTTTTGAGATCTCCATGAACTGAAGTAAGTGACACCTTTTGAGTGAAGTAGGCTATTTGTGCACTATCTAGGTTAAATATAATCCGTTCAGAATTTGAATAAAATATGTTTTTCATGCTTTATATACCCTGAATAAGCAGCAACGTTTAGGGAGTGACATATAAATCCCTCATCCCTCACATAAATAAATGCGGGATTCATTTTCGAATGGGAGACAAATATAATTTGTCAAAATAGATGTTCTGTAAGCAATGTAAATGCAGACTAATTGATTAATAGAAAAATATTTGAATTTTGTCAAAATATTTTTTAATTGTGGTTGCAATCATTTACAAAAGTAATGACTAATCTTACAATTCTCTCACTGTACATTGCTATTCTTGTTGTGGTAAAAAGTTAATAGCTTTGCAGCATTGCAACAGTTATTTTACATAATTTTATGATAGAAATGCAATATCATCATGACGTTAACTACTAGGCATGTCTAGATGTCAGACAAAATGTTGCTGACATGTGTTTTACACACCCACCTACCCCCACTATTATTAAATAAATATATATATTGTAACGGGGTGAAGAATCACACGACAAGTAATCTCAATCAATACCCTGGAGGGTGGATTTATTGGGGTGATGGGTGTTAGTGAAAAAGGTCCAGGTAGGTGCTCCGGTGCCGTCAGTGCTCTCTTCCGTCTTCCCAGTGCAGAGGGTCCGTGTAATGCTCCTGTGGGGCTGGTCGGTCACACGCTGCTTTCTGTGGGAAAAGTGAGAGGGCGAGTTAGTGCTCAGTCTCATGGAGGAATCTCCTAGATGGCAGGGCTTGCGTGGCTTATGTAGCCGCCGCCTGATGAGGTGCAGCTGTGACCGATCAGCCTGTGATGATGATGGCCAGGTGCTCCTCACTTGTTTCCAGGGCGACGATGATGAAGCTTCGGGACGCTCGTCACAATATATATATATATATTTTTTAAGGCGTGTTATTAAAAGGGCGCAGCATTTCCTGATGTCTTTTATATCCTTTGCTAGGAATTATGGGAAATGTAGTTTGGGTACCATATGGGTTTGGATTGTTTGTTCATTTGAATGTGTTATTATAAAGGGCATTCTTTCCAGTTTATTTTATTATTGCTTTATGGGAAATGGAATTTCATATGTTTATAGAGTTTATTTATATATATTATATATTTATTTTTTGATATACGGTTTGATGTATTGAATTGGGACCCCCAGTTCCGTCTACTCCAAGATGAAGTCAGCCAGCGAACTTCGTTGGAGGATTTGCGAGACAGGGGAGCCGCTGAGCCAGAGGAATCACCGAGAGTTTCTATTGGCTCCCGTAATATGAGCCATGGATATGCGCTGCAGGAACCAAAGATGCAACAACTGTGTGAGTCGGATGACATCGAGCATTATTTAACCACGTTTGAACGGATTGCTGAGGTGTGCCGATGGCAGAGGGAAGACTGGGCCATTAGACTCATCCCGTTGCTGACTGGCAAGGCGCGTAGCGCATATGTGGCCATGGATGTCACAGACGCAATTGATTACACGCAGGTAAAAGAGGCTATCTTGAAGAAATATTCCATCAACCATGAAACGTACCGACAGAGATTTCGGGATATGGAGGTATTGGAAGAAGAGACCCCTAAAGAGCTGTATGTTCGACTGAAAGACTTATATCAGAAGTGGGTGAGACCGGCAGGGAGAACGAACCAGGAGATCGGAGAAATAATTATCCTTGAACAATTTCTACGGATGCTTAGCCCAGAATTGCAGACGTGGATCAAAGAACACAGCCCCTCTACAGCCGAGGAGGCGGCACGTCTAGCTGATGTTTTCGTGGCAGCACGGCGTAGAGCTGAGCCCTGGAGTTTCTCCCGCTGGAAGACAGCACGAGATAGGTCTTACCGACGACCGAGTGCAGCATCCCAAGGAAGTAGGTCTACAACCGAGGCAAGTGTAACACGAACTGAGAACTTTGGTGCCTCTGGTTTAGAGACTATTAAGTGTTATAAATGTGGTCAATTAGGTCATAAAAAGCCAATGTGTCCGCAGTTGTCAAAAACACTTACTAATATGTGTTATGTGCCTCGAGAGACCGTACCTGAACCTGCTAACCTTCCTGTTCCGAATCAGGTGATAAGAATTGTTGAGTTGAATGGGAAAAAAGTCACTGCCTTAATAGATACAGGTTGCACGCAAACCCTGGTAGATTCCGAGCTGGTAGGCCTACCTGAATTATGTGCTAGTAGTGATGCTCCGGTAATAGTGAAATGTGTTCACGGGGAGGAGCGGCAGTATTCTGTCACTGAGGTGTATATGGGTATAGCGAGGCAAACCTATTTGATGAAGGTAGGACTTGCACAGAACTTACCATATCCGGTGATTTTAGGTCATGATTTTCCTGCTCTGATGGAGTTGTTACCTTTCCGAGATACCTGTAATGTAGTTATGACACAGGCTCAAAGTAAGCAGAATAAATGTGATGAAGAGGAAAATCCATTATCGTCTATGCCTTTTTTTGATTCTGAATTGTCTACGAACCAGTGTAAAGTAAGGAAGTCAAGGAGGGAAAGAAAACAGGAAAAATTTAAAAGAACTATAGTGCAGGCTAGAGAACTAAAAGAACCTGAGAAACTGTTGAACGCCGATCAGATTCCGATCCCTGAAGATTTGAGGCAGCGGCAGAAAGAGGATACTGAAATTTCAAAATTGTATTCTCAGGTGGTGGAGGCCGCGGGGAAAGGGTAGAATGTATTCATGTTTCAAGGGAGATCTTTTTGTGTAATGAATGACTTGCTGTATCGTAAAATGGGGGATCAATTACAAGTGGTATTACCCGTTAGTGTACGTAATACAGTGATGACGTTGGGGCATTCCATTCCATTCCGTGGGCAGGACATTTGGGGAGGCGGAAGACGCATTCGAGAATTTGTAAGCATTTTTACTGGTTTGGTATGTCTAAGGACATCGCTGAATTTTGTAAAGCTTGCCCTGAGTGCCAATACAGCGAAATTCGCAAAGCCCATAAAGTACAGTTAATTCCCTTACCAGTCATCGATATTCCTTTTCAGCGGCTGGGAATGGACATTGTAGGTCCGCTGGAGCGAAGTAAGAACGGCTATAAGTATATGTTAGTCATTTGTGACTATGCCACGCAGTTTCCAGAAGTGTTTCCATTAAAAAACATCAAAGCTAGGGCTATCGCTTCCTGTCTGGTTCAATTCTTCTCAAGAGTAGGTATTCCGAAGGAAATACTGACCGATAGAGGAACGAATTTCACGTCTCAACTTCTGCAACAGGTGTATCAGCTGTTGGGAATAAAAGGGTTAAGAACAACTCCCTATCATCCCGAGACGGACGGGCTCATAGAACGATTAAACCAAACTCTAGTGCAAATGCTTCGCAAATTCGTGAATGAGGTGGGAACCGACTGGGATCAGTGGCTACCATACCTCATGTTTGTTCTATTGGCTCCCGTAATATGAGCCATGGATATGCGCTGCAGGAACCAAAGATGCAACAACTGTGTGAGTCGGATGACATTGAGCATTATTTAACCACGTTTGAACGGATTGCTGAGGTGTGCCGATGGCCGAGGGAAGACTGGGCCATTAGACTCATCCCGTTGCTGACTGGCAAGGTGCGTAGCGCATATGGGGCCATGGATGTCGCAGACGCAATTGATTACGCGCAGGTAAAAGAGGCTATCTTGAAGAAATATTCCATCAACCATGAAACGTACCGACAGAGATTTCGGGCTATGGAGGTATTGGAAGAAGAGACCCCTAAAGAGCTGTATGTTCGACTGAAAGACTTATATCAGAAGTGGGTGAGACCGGCAGGGAGAACGAACCAGGAGATCGGAGAAATAGTTATCCTTGAACAATTCCTGTGGATGCTTAGCCCAGAATTGCAGACGTGGATCAAAGAACACAGCCCCTCTACAGCCGAGGAGGCGGCATGTCTAGCTGATGTTTTTGTGGCAGCACGGCGTAGAGCTGAGCCCTGGAGTTTCTCCCGCTGGAAGACAGCACGAGATAGGTCTTACCGACGACCGAGTGCAGCATCCCAAGGAAGTAGGTCTACAACCGAGGCAAGTGTAACACGAACTGAGAACTTTGGTGCCTCTGATTTAGAGACTATTAAGTGTTATAAATGTGGTCAATTAGGTCATAAAAAGCCAATGTGTCCGCAGTTGTCAAAAACACTTACTAATATGTGTTATGTGCTTCGAGAGACCGTACCTGAACCTGCTAACCTTCCTGTTCCGAATCAGGTGATAAGAATTGTTGAGTTGAATGGGAAAAAAGTCACTGCCTTAATAGATACAGGTTGCACGCAAACCTTGGTAGATTCCGAGCTGGTAGGCCTACCTGAATTATGTGCTAGTAGTGATGCTCCGGTAATAGTGAAATGTGTTCACGGGGAGGAGCGGCAGTATTCTGTCACTGAGGTGTATATGGGTATAGCGAGGCAAACCTATTTGATGAAGGTAGGACTTGCACAGAACTTACCATATCCGGTGATTTTAGGTCATGATTTTCCTGCTCTGATGGAGTTGTTACCTTTCCGAGATACCTGTAATGTAGTTATGACACAGGCTCAAAGTAAGCAGAATAAATGTGATGAAGAGGAAAATCCATTATCGTCTATGCCTTTTTTTGATTCTGAATTGTCTACGAACCAGTGTAAAGTAAGGAAGTCAAGGAGGGAAAGAAAACAGGAAAAATTTAAAAGAACTATAGTGCAGGCTAGAGAACTAAAAGAACCTGAGAAACTGTTGAACGCCGATCAGATTCCGATCCCTGAAGATTTGAGGCAGCGGCAGAAAGAGGATACTGAAATTTCAAAATTGTATTCTCAGGTGGTGGAGGCCGCGGGGAAAGGGTAGAATGTATTCATGTTTCAAGGGAGATCTTTTTGTGTAATGAATGACTTGCTGTATCGTAAAATGGGGGATCAATTACAAGTGGTATTACCCGTTAGTGTACGTAATACAGTGATGACGTTGGGGCATTCCATTCCATTCCGTGGGCAGGACATTTGGGGAGGCAGAAGACGCATTTGAGAATTTGTAAGCATTTTTACTGGTTTGGTATGTCTAAGGACATCGCTGAATTTTGTAAAGCTTGTCCTGAGTGCCAATACAGCGAAATTCGCAAACCCCATAAAGTATCGTTAATTCCCTTACCAGTCATTGATATTCCTTTTCAGCGGCTGGGAATGGACATTGTAGGTCCGCTGGAGCGAAGTAAGAACGGCTATAAGTATATGTTAGTCATTTGTGACTATGCCACGCAGTTTCCAGAAGTGTTTCCATTAAAAAACATCAAAGCTAGGGCTATCACTTCCTGTCTGGTTCAATTCTTCTCAAGAGTAGGTATTCCGAAGGAAATACTGAACGATAGAGGAATGAATTTCATGTCTCAACTTCTGCAACAGGTGTATCAGCTGTTGGGAATAAAAGGGTTAAGAACAACTCCCTATCATCCCGAGACAGACGGGCTCGTAGAACGATTTAACCAAACTCTAGTGCAAATGCTTCGCAAATTCGTGAATGAGGTGGGAACCGACTGGGATCAGTGGCTACCATACCTCATGTTTGCTTATAGGGAAGTACCGCAGGCGTCAACCGGGTTTTCACCTTTCCAGCTGATGTATGGCCACGAAGTGCAGGGACCATTGTCCCTGGTGAGAGAATTGTGGGAGGGGAATTCGGGGACGTCAACTAAAACTAATATAATCGATTATGTGTTAGCTATGAGACAAAAATGGCAACAAATGACCGAATTAGCTTTTGCACATTTAAGAGAAACACAGAAAAAACAAAAGACTTGGTATGATAGGAAGACAAAGTCGCGATCTTTCGAGCCAGGTCAAAAGGTTCTAGTGATGCTTCCTACATCCGGAAATAAACTTCTGGGTAAATGGCAAGGGCCGTTTGAAGTAACTAAAAAAATAGGAACAACTACATATGAGATCGCGACCCCAGGACAGGCACGAACACATCGGGTGTTGCACATAAATTTGTTGAAGAAATGGTACTCGCAAAATGAGAGCACAGTCGTTAACTTAGTCAGGCTGGTTAAGGATGAGGCGGAAGAACAATACTTACCGGGTAGTCAGCCTTCGCTGCCCGTTGATTTGAATCATCTTTCTGTAGAACAGCGAGGTCAACTTCAGCAATTATGTGATCCAGAGTTGTTTAAAAATCAACCAGGCTACACCACACTGATAAAGCATAGAATTGTGCTTAAAGAAAAGGCTCAGCCGAAACGAATGAGTTACCGCATCCCTGAACGCTTGCTGACTGCTTTTGAAGATGAAGTAACATTGATGCAACAAATGGGTATAGTGGAACCATCAAAGAGTGAATGGTGTAATCCGGTGGTATTGGTGCCAAAAAAAGATAATACCCTCAGGTTTTGTATCGATTTTCGTTATTTAAATTCTGTCTCTAAATTCGATTCATATCCTATGCCTCGTATTGAGGAGTTAATTGAAAAGCTGGGTAAGGCTAAATTTATCAGTACCATCGATTTAAGTAAAGGGTACTGGCAGGTGCCTCTGGACTTGGAGTCTCGAGAGTTGACCGCTTTCCGTACACCAAGGGGGCTAATGCATTTTCGGGTGTCACCGTTTGGGCTCCACGGAGCACCCCCGACTTTCGAAAGATTGATGGATATGGTATTGGATGGTTTAGGAGAATTTGTGGCGGCTTATTTAGATGATGTGGTGATATTCAGCACCTCGTGGGAGAATCATCTTCACCATCTTCAAACAGTCTTCCAACGAATTAAAGATGCCGGTTTAACCATTAACCCCGCAAAATGTTCCTTAGTTAAAACCGAGACGGAGTACTTGGGGTACACATTGGGGAATGGAGTAATTAAGCCGCAAGTGCAGAAAGTACGGCGATTCAGTCTTGTCCACTTCCAGCTACAAAGAAACAAATTCGATCGTTTCTTGGTGTGGTTGGCTGGTATCGAAAATTTATTCCCCATTTCTCGACCATCGCGGCACCGTTAACGGATTTAATTAAAAAGATTAATCCCAACAAAGTGCAATGGACTGTACCCGCAGAAAAAGCATTCTTTGAGTTAAAAGGGGTGCTGAGTGATGAACCTATTTTGCGTAGCCCTGATTTTGAAAAGTAATTCGTACTTCAAACAGATGCGTCTGAATTAGGTTTAGGAGCGGTCCTGATGCAGGAAGAGAATGGAAAAAGGCATCCTGTGGTGTATTTGAGTCGGAAATTATTTCCCAGAGAAACTAGGTATTCTGTGGTGGAGAAAGAATGTTTAGCTTTGAAATGGGCTCTTGACTCGTTGAAATATTATTTGCTGGGCCGAGATTTCATTATCGAAACAGATCATAAAGCTCTGAAATGGTTGAATTGGATGAAAGATACAAATTCTCGCTTGACAAAATGGTTTGATCTGTTTGTTAAAAGGGTGTGATTTTCCTATGGCTGAGGTTAGTTCTGGTGAGGGATCCCTGGAGAAACATCTGAGGCCCAGAACTGAGTAATGTGCTGATATCGCATGTATCAGTTAGTTTTTGTTCTCTTGGTTTTCCTGCATCTTTGTGATCAGTACATGAGTGTGGCAGGTAATAAAATGGAAATTTGAAGACTCTATGAATGCCTCCTGAAAATTTTATGGAAGAACCCTTACACACCTCTAATCTTCCATATGCACCTAAATGGTTGTTCATATGTGCAAGTGCTTCCGAAAACTCCTTCGGAAAGGATGGGGCTTCCACAACATTCCCGTTCCAAGTGGAAAAAGGGGAGCAGCAGGCTCGCACAGAACACTGGAAGGGGCAGCATCCATGGCGTTTTGGTAGGGATCCCAATTCCGACCGACTGAACGGGAATGTCTCGGTTACGTATGTAACCCTCATTCCCTGAAGGAGGAAACGGAGACGTCACGTCCCGTTGCCACAGCTGCTGTACCACTGCTGAGCGGCCGGGTCACTGGTTCGGCTCCTCAGCGAAAACCTGAGTATGCGTTGCACCTGCTACCTAGTTATACTCGCACTGTGATCAGCGGCAGCTGGATGCAATCATCGCATGTCAATGTGCATTGGCTCGTTTAGTTTACACTCAAAGTGGATTGGTCTCTCTAAGCAAGATCCCAATTCATCGGTCATTACCGACGTGACGTCTCCGTTCCCTCCTTCAGGGAACGAGGGTTAATCGCAATGACCAGAAGTGTTTAAGTTAGAATCCAGTCACCTCTTAAAATGCTGAGTTTTTGTCAAGTGAAGAGTTTATTTGCAAAAACAGATAACTCCGTATTTTTTTTACATTTTCAAAAATCATGTTTTTTTTTTATGTTATCATGTTTTATTGTTAGTTAGCTGTATTTTTTGTTATTTTTTTAACCTAATCAAAATAACCCAACTGCAGTTTGATTGAGATTAATTGGAATGCACAATGAAAAAAACATGATTTTTGAAAATGGTTAAAAACGGAGTTATCCGTTTTTGCAAATGAACTCTTCAAGTGCTGAATCCTCTCTATATAACAAAGTGTAGATATGATGTAAATAAGAGATTCATTGTGCAGTGTAAAGATTTTATTAACAGAACATCGTGCGAGCGCTATGAACTTAAGTGAGTGATTATAAAGTTCCTTTATAATCAATAAACCTCTTATGTCATGTTATAGTGAGAGGATTTGTAAGTGTGCATTCCAGCATTTAGAGGTGAGTGAACGCAATGGCCAATCACTGGTGTTCACGAAATCAACAGATATGTCTGTGATTGGCTACATTAATTGTTCAGCGCTATGAAAACATGTTGTAAATAAAAGCTTTTGGCAATTTCCAGATTGCAAACCCAAATGCGCACCGGGGCCTTTACCAAATCTGTTTCGCCAGTATCCTATTATTATAGTGTTAACTGAGGGTGCTTTTAATTGGTGCAGAAAATGGATGTGTGGAGTGAGACCGTGAGAAAAGTGTAAATTGCATGAGTCTCATGCTGAATGCGTGAGAGTTGGCAGCTCTGTAATATACTATGAGATAGTGGTGGGCAGTATGACCAAAAATGTATATCACGTATTTTCTACTGATTGAGAGGAAATACTGCAGTATATTGACTCTATTTTACTGTCATGACGAGTGAATATTGTCAAAAAATACCACACTAAATAGTGACTAAACACGACCCCTTTTAATACATGTTAACCAGGAGTCACTCTCATTTATAATCACGGCATCGTCTGATAAAATCAGCATGCATCTACACTAAAGAGCGGCTATGTGTTGTTCTGGCTAGATCACTTTTTTGTCTCATGCAGCGCACTGCCTGCGTCTGAGTAACAAACTAAAAGCAACTACAAACAAACAAGTGCATGTGATATTAACAGACGAACTACGCTCATATTTATAATTCCAAACAATCAGTTAGCGACAGGTGCTAGGAAACGCTGTGCTGTACTCATTTATTGAGGAGTCGGCTGCGGTGCTTCTCTGCTGCTCACTGCACAGAACACACGCCGAGAGAGGTGCTAAAGTCGCTGGTGTGTGTGAGACGCGGGAGCTGATGGCAGCGGCGCTGGATATTTGTGGAGGTCAGTGTGGATATTGTGGATGAGTTCTTCTGTGTCATCACGTTCTATTAGTTCTACAGCTTCAGTTTCTGAGCTTTCACGCTTAGTAACACATACAGCTGTTCCCTCACCACAGTGCAACAGTGAAAAGAGACTTCTTTCAAACAGTGTCGCGTTCCGAATGTTGTTTAAGCGACATACACCGGTATTGCGGTATTTTAAAAATTACTATCATAACAAAAATAAACACCGGTATTCGGTATGAACTGGTATACCGCCCAGCGCTACTAAAAAAAGTGAACTTATAG
Organism: Sinocyclocheilus grahami; assembly: GCF_001515645.1. Lineage (NCBI taxonomy): Eukaryota > Metazoa > Chordata > Actinopteri > Cypriniformes > Cyprinidae > Sinocyclocheilus > Sinocyclocheilus grahami. The sequence goes on along the minus strand of NW_015506213.1, from coordinate 204,554 downwards.
GTACACTGATAGTTTACTAATTAAATACTTGTAGCATTTTAGTACACTTTGAAGTATAGTCTCAGTAAACTACTAGTTTAGTAGTTTTATACCGCAAGTATACTCGTAAGTTTTCTTTAAGTGAACTTTACATCATACTTTAAGTATACAACTACATCTCTATTTAGGTATTAATTTGTATATATTTTGTTATGAATATCTGAAGATACAAAACATCAGAAGAACAGAGTATCTGCTTGTAAACAAAAACATTTTATTCTAGCTTCATGCTTTCTTTTTTCAAACACTTGAATGTGGGTAAGTTTTATAAATAAAACATTTAAAAATTAAAGAAATTAACAAGATTTTGTACAAAAAGCTGAAAAAAGAGTATGAATTGGATTCAGAATGATAATCAAAATGAGTCGATCAACACCTCAAAGCTTGACAGTCATTATTACCTCTTCATTGCTCGACATTTTATTCCATACCGTTGCACAGTTTTGATGCTGTTTTATGTCTGATGATGGTGTTAGAATACATGTGGAAGCGTCTGTTGTTTCGGTTTCTTCTTCTCTTGTGTTTTGGAAATTCTGTACAGAAGATGTGTACTAGCGCCTCTACCGTATAACAATGACAACATTCTGTGCATACAAGCACAAGTATAGCTCAAATATATTTAGACTTTTCCTAAGTACAAGTCAAGTATACTTAAATGTAATTTTAAGTATATTTCTGAGAAGTACATCAAATTAGACTGAAAGTATACTTTCCTATTTTTTAGTTTATAAGAAGTATACTAATAGCACACTTGAATAAACTTCTTCTTTGTAAGGGATACTCTTGTGATGCTTGCTTTGGTCAAGCAGGGATGATCTGACCAAAGCGAGAGCCACTCGCTGCATTGTTTTCTGTGGCCTCCAGCATGTTACTAACTGTTGATGACATCTTACAGACACGCGGTGGCGCTGTGATGCTCACGAAGCAGCTCCTTCACAGATTCACATTCAAATCTGGCATTTCTGCGAGTACAAACAGTAGATTAAAACGTAAAACGCTTAAACTAGCAATTTGAGGAGCATCCCCTGACAAACAAAGGGAAATAGTCGTCGCAAACCTCTATTTAATTATTAAATAAAAGACTTTCGCCAGTAATCAGAAGCCTGTCACTGGTTCAGTGTGCCCAGCTCTGAGGAAAGTAACAGGACCCATGTGACTCTGGGCGCGTGCTGCTTCAGCAGCCATGAAAAAACATTTGATGTCACGGACACATTTTAATAGGCAATGCAATTGAAGGTACACAGTGAAGAAACGAAAATCGGAAAATTGTGTAAATCCGTCGCATCTGACCCATTTGAGACAAGTGTATCGGCTAAGCCCCGCCCACTCTCACACTGTGCTTCTCTGCGCTGAATGCATTTCTATGGATTCTACCTGCTCGTGCGGTTCACACAGATCTGGACAACAATAGCCATACATTATCATTTGGTTGATTTGTTTCCGGTATGAGCTCGTGGCTCGCGGCAGCGCACTCGTCGGGACTGTATCGCTGAAGCTGAAGATGGGTCTCAGGAGGACCGTGTTCTTCTGCTGCTTGTTCTCGCTGATGCTGGCTCTGCACGGCAGCCGCAGGAGACACGCGCGCTGCCCCGCTTCATGCACCTGCAGCAAAGATAACGCCCTGTGTGCCAGCACCGGATCAATACCGAGGAGCTTCCCACCTGATGTCATCTCACTGTAAGCCAGCAGCAGTCACGAGCAATAGCAATACCGAGCATCGGGCAGCTTCAGTTTGTGTTCAGAGGCTGGTTGAAATATCTTTTTATCTATTTATTATTATTATTATTTTTATTTTACAGATCATTCGTCAAGTCCGGCTTTAATGAAATCCCTAAAGAGAGTTTCATTCACACGCCAGCCCTCCATCTTCTGTAAGACTCATCAGCATCATTACATGACTCAAACACACACACACACACACAC